>NW_026899771.1:0-94823 GCF_033153095.1 Gastrolobium bilobum | reverse complement strand
TTAGCAACCATTCAAGCAAGAAACAAGCCAAGTTCTAGAGTTACTCATGCACTGAAGTGCTCTCTGAACAAAATTTTCTGTGTAGACTCAAATTCTCTCAATCATATAAAACTTGATCAGTCTTATCCTCATTGAATTCCATATCACAACTGAAATCCAAATTCAATATCACAACTAAAATCTAAATTACACTAAAATCTAAATCACACAGAAAACTGAGAAAAGAAAAGAGATTGAGATGTTTTCCTGTTTTGGCTTATCAATTTGTGTGACATCTCCATGATGTTTGCATGCCATTCATTCACACCCAACAAAAACTTGTTGTCAAATTTAGCAAGTGCACTAGTCAAACAAGTAATAAAATGATGAGTAAAGATCGTTCCCACGAGGATTTGTGTTCAAGCACTGACTAACCATATATACTTAAGTTGAATCAACCAAAAGATCGTTGATTGCATTAATTTCTTGTCACCAGAAATTTAGTTGAATTGCATAAAAACTTGATAAACAAATAGAATGTGATTATAATTTAAACAAGTAGTCAGATGTCAATTTCCCTCAAGCATGAATTTATGGATGAACCAATTTCCATTATGAATTATCTACTATGTGATGTTGATCAACCTTTTTCTTATCATCTCAAGATGTAATGTCTTACTACCCTGATAAATACATTAATCAGAAACCCCAATGTCTTGGTGATTCCTTTCTTAATACATGCATTAATCACTAAGATCTTAAGACCACATCAGAATCCTAGCATCAATGTCTTGACTACTAGAACACTAATGATGAAGTTGTCAAAAATAGAGAAATAATGTAAGCATGTATGTTCTACACTATTTATCAACATGAAGAATTAATGAAGACAACTTCATACAAATCACATAATAAATAAACAATACATCTAATTAACCATTCATAAATTCAAACTTGAGTTCCATGAAATCAGACTACAAAGGACTCTACTTAGACATAATGAAGATATAAACAGGAGAAGAAAAAAGATCAAACTCCATTGTCATGATAGTTGAGTCTTCAATCTTCAAGTGCAATTACATAGGAAAGTACTAACTATTACATAAACTAATCCTAAGGAATTTGGAAATTCAGAGAGAATGAGGCGTCAGATCATATCTATGAAAGATCTGATCTGATCTCCCCTCTCTTAGTGTGATGGGAAAAGTCAGAAGAATAGATATGATCTAAGAGAATAGTATATCAGAGTATGAAAGCCCCTTGTCCTTTTATAGTTTACAAATTACAACTGAAAACTGACTTGGGCGCTAAAACGCTCACTTCTGGGCGTTTTAGCATCCAACTTTGACGGATGCCCAACTGCTTTCAACTGTCTCAGGCGCTAAAACATTCGATTTGGGCGTTTTAGCGCTCAGCACCAGAACCTTTTTGAACAACAGGGCGCTAAAATTCTTGACTTTGGGCGTTTTAGCGCTCAGCACCAGCATCTTTTTGAACAACAGGGCGCTAAAACTCTTGATTTGGGCGTTTTAGCGCCCAACACTTAGAATTTTTCCATTCTTCAGAATTTTCTTCCTTCTCTCTTTTGCTTCATTGAGCTTCATTTCCCTACAAGAACAATGCAAATTTTCAATAAAACTTCCAGAATTTGTATTTAGGACTTTCTAGGACATTAACCCTCTTTTCTATCCATTTAATCACACAAATTAAACGAATTCATGCTTTAAAACTTTATAAACTAAGGGTTTATCACAATTCCCAGATTTGAACATTGTTCTCCTCAGCAATGAATTAAAACAGAGAAGGACTTGAGATTCTTTACAGATGAAACTCGTGAGGATGGACTTCAATTACAAAAGATCAACATTTTATGATACAAGCTTATAACCATGCCTGATTTTTCCCAACATCCTATGTGACTTTTCAACAGATCAGTAAAGATGATATACAGAGACTTCCAAACAACAACACCCCCTCAATAGGAACTTCTCAAAAATTATGAGAATTTGACTCTCTTGCACTCTAGTGTTTAAAGGTTCACTTATCACTCATTCTTCACTACACTCAAACTGCCATAAGCTTACCCATCTTCTCACTATTCACATTAACAATGATCCATAAGGTAGATCAAAAAGGTTTTGGTATTTTGCTTGATTAGAGGTAAGGATTTATGTTAAAGGAGAGGTTCAGATCAAATCAATCAGATTCAGATAAGATGGGAGATCACAGATTTATCAAATTCTCCCTAATTCCCCCAACTTTCTTCCTTTCCATTCCTTGTTCTTTTCTTTTGAACCTTTCTTCCTCCTTTTCTTCCTGACACTTTGTGTCTTTATCAAAAAAAATTCTTTTTCTTTCAGACACTTTGTGTCTTTAATACTTCCCTCTTTCTCTTCCAAACACTTTGTGTTTCACAACCTTTTCTTTCTTTTCCTTCTTTCTTTCTTATGTTTCCAACACCTTGCATTCACTTATTGCAAAAACACTTTCCTCCCCACAGAACACTCCATCCCTCATCACTTATCTAAAATTTTTAATCTGAAGGATTGGAATAAATGTGGTTCTTGGCATGATAGACAACATGCTAGGCTCAAGGGTTTCATGCAATGGAAATATTAAGGTTGGTCATTTAAACTTTCAGGTTCAAGAAGAAAATGCCTCTACCCTACACATCAGCAACCATTCAAGCAAGAAACAAGGCAAGTCTAGAGTTACTCATGCACTGAAGTGCTCTCTGAACAAAATTTTATGTGTAGGCTCAAA
Source organism: Gastrolobium bilobum (assembly GCF_033153095.1). Lineage (NCBI taxonomy): Eukaryota > Viridiplantae > Streptophyta > Magnoliopsida > Fabales > Fabaceae > Gastrolobium > Gastrolobium bilobum. The sequence goes on along the minus strand of NW_026899771.1, from coordinate 92,081 downwards.
TTCTCACAGTTCAGAGTGCATGCTTGACTTCCTCTATATGCATCACAACTAATCTCTCTACTCTTACAAATTGAATGAGTCATGCAATCATTTCATTTAAGCTCAACATGCAAGGTATAAGATTGTATCCTTAATTTGATCAATCATATAAAACTTGATCAGTCTTATCCTCATTGAATTCCATATCACAACTGAAATCCAAATTCAATATCACAACTAAAATCTAAATTACACTAAAATCTAAATCACACAGAAAACTCAGAAAAGAAAAGAGATTGAGATATTTCCCTGTTTTGGCTCATCAATTTGTGTGACATCTCAATGATGTTTGCATGCCATTCATTCACACCCAACAAAAACTTGTTGTCAAATTTAGCAAGTGCACTAGTCAAACAAGTAATAAAATGATGAGTAAAGATCGTTCCCACGAGGATTTGTGTTCAAGCACTGACTAACCATATATACTTAAGTTGAATCAACCAAAAGATCGTTGATTGCATTAATTTCTTGTCACCAGAAATTTAGTTGAATTGCATAAAAACTTAATAAACAAATAGAATGTGATTATAATTTAAACAAGTAGTCAGATGTCAATTCCCCTCAAGCATGAATTTATGGATGAACCAATTTCCATTATGAATTATCTACTATGTGATGTTGTTCAACCTTTTTCTTATCATCTCAAGATGTAATGTCTTACTACCCTGATAGATACATTAATCAGAAACCCCAATGTCTTGGTGATTCCCTTCTTAATACATGCATTAATCACTAAGATCTTAAGACCACATCAGAATCCTAGCATCAATGTATTGACTACTAGAACACTAATGATGAAGTTGTCAAAAATAGAGAAATAATGTAAACATGTCTGTTCTACACTATTTATCAACATGAAGAATTAATCAAGACAACTTCATACAAATCACATAATAAATAAACAATACATCTAATTAACCATTCATAAATTCAAACTTGAGTTCCATTGAATCATACTACAAAGGACTCTACTTAGACATAATGAAAACATAAACAAAAGAAGAAAAAAGATCAAACTTCATTGTCATGATAGTTGAGTCTTCAATCTTCAAGTGCAATTACATAGGAAAGTACTAACTATTACATAAACTAATCCTAAGGAATTTCAAAATTCAGAGAGAATGAGGCGTCAGATCATATCTATGAAAGATCTGATCTGATCTCCCCTCTCCTATGAAAGTTTGAAATGCCCTTGAAGGCCGATTCATGCAAGAGGGAAAAACAAAATTTTTCTTTGCGGAATATACATGCACAACAAGATCATGCTTTAGGAAAGCATGATGTTACCTTGTTCGTGAAATCACCAGATGATCAAGGCAGGTCTGAAGGGTTCAGACCCTCTAACGTTGATCCACACCACCCACTCGTCTAGGTGCAAGAACTCCTTCTTGTGAAGCCACCAGATGATCACCACAAAGAGGCTTGCTAGGCGCTCTATGTATGAAGATGGAGGCTAGGTGAAAGTGTTTGAAAGAGTGAAGTTCTCAATGTGAAAGCTTCACAAGTGGCGCAGGAGGGAAGAGAGAATAGGCTAGGCTTTTCAGAAAAAACCCTTGGAGGAACAACTGATCACTTAGGCGCATAAGAGGAGAGTATTTAAAATAAAATACCATTCAGATTTTTCTCCCAAAAATCTGATCATTAGGCGCCAGATTGGAGAGAGAGAAGTGGAGCTGTTTAATTTCAAAAGTTGCTAACAGGCTCCTGGAATATTCTCTTGAGAATTGGTTCAAAACCTATTCAAAATTTTGATCAGAAATCTTCATAAGATCAGCTATATGGTGCGCCCCATATAGCCCAAAAAGGTGACCAGATACATCTGAGTAGTTGCATTCAAATTTGAATCAACTCACTCAAATTTTCTCCCAACTGACTGAATCTTCTGGAGCTGATTTTGATGAGCAAATCTTGCTCACCAACAGCCCAAATCAGCGCCATATATAGCCTTGGATTATGTCCAAAACATTCTCTCATGATACTTGTTATTTGTTCCAACAAGATCTCATCTTATCCTTTTGTTATGAAACAACCTTTCATAGGCAATTCAAATTCGAATTCAAATATTTGAATTCAAACATTCAAATATTCAAATTCAAATGTTCAAACATTCAAATTCAAAATTCAAATTCAAAGTTCAAATTTCAAAATTCAAATTTCAAAATTCGAATTCAAAATTCAAATTTCAAAATTCAAAATTCAAATTTTAAATTTCCAATTCAAAATTCGAATTTCGAAATTCAAATTCGAAATTTCCAAATCCAAAATTCAAAATTTAAATGTTTGATAATTAATTTAACTAATTAAATTAATTAGTAATGTCTTGGACTATCCAAGCCCATTACAATGATCCATGCGCCCTCCACCCCTTTAAATGGAGTTCCAAACAACTTCTTGGGCTAATAACTATTATTAGGCCCAATATCTTTAATGCTAGAGCATCTAGACAATTAGGTGTTTGTGTGTGACCCATTAGGTCCAACTTAGCCACTGACATAAATGGGCTTGGGCCCAATAAGCCCACAACCCATCTAATGACAACACAGAGCACTAGCAATGCTTTGTTGCCCCAGAACTAGTTAGATTAATGATTTGATCATCCTATTAAACATATTTGGTTGCCGTATGTTTGTCCCTTCGTCTCGGTTACCTTCCCATAAAACCTAGGGTAAGGAAACGCATCAACCCTTGCGGTTTAGGGTTAGCTTTATATGAAATAAGGAGTCTTCAATTTACTGACTCTAAAGGCGGATCATCTTATGATCTCTTTTACTATGCATAGATTCCCGAGTCACTGTAAATGTCATCCTGATTTCTCCGGTTTAAGGATAACCTAATCTCTCACAAAGATTTGACGAATTACTTCAGCTTATCACCCTAGCCTTGTGCCTTATCAAGACAAGCCCAAGAGCATACCTAGGAGTCTCCATGTTTCAGGCAGACGAGGTATACAGTCAAAGCATGCCTTCTAGAACACAGTCTAAGTGATAACTTTTGGTCTAAGTAAAGACATACCCAAATATGAAGAGACTACTCTAATGATACTATCTGTGAGATTTCCTCATAGAGTCTCTTTGTGGGTCCGTTCAGTGCGAGCTATACCCTTATAGGTCCACCCACGACTTTAGCTAAGACATCTCCATATCTGTAGCACATGAGGTCTATACCTTGTATCCATATACAAGTAGATAAGTCGTGCTAGTCTTACCCGAGATTACTGACCCCATTCTCAGTATCTCTAGACTAGGAACATAAAATTAGGAATAAACATCCGATATTCTTGAATCCTCATGATTGTGATCTCATCACAGATACTCAAGAGATACCTATTTTATTCCACGGGGTTTATCAAGTTATTCATAATATATTAACATTAATATCGAGACAGAATTATGAGACAAGATAAAGAGTGCTTTTATTTATTTGCAACAATATTAAAAAGGTCTACATCTCTGTCCTTATTTAATCATAAGATTGTCTCTAGGACACCCAAATACTAACAAGCTCCCACTTGGCCTAGAGCCAATCAGACCTAAGTCGTATACCCAAAGCCTCATGATGACTATCATGTTTTCTCTGAGAAACAGCCTTTGTCAGAGAATCGGCCAGGTTATCATCTGTGGGAACATAATCCATCTTTACATCCATTCTATCAATGATTTCTCTAATCAGGTGATATCTGCGGAGCACGTGCTTAGATCTTTGATGAGACCTAGGTCCCTTTGACTGCGCAATGGCTACAGTGTTGTCGCACAACAACTGTATCGGCTCGTCCACGCTCGGAACAACCCTTAGTTCAGTTATGAACTTCTTGATCCACACGGCCTCCTTAGCCGCTTCTGAAGCAGCTATGTATTCAGCTTCTGTCGTTGAATCTGTTGTTGTCTCCTGCTTGGAACTCTTCCAAGACACTGCCCCACCATTTAAGGTGAATACGAACCCTGACTGTGACTTGCAGTCATCTTTGTCACTCTGAAAGCTGGCATCAGTGAACCCTTTCACTGTAAGCTCATTAACCCCACCATAGACCAAAAATGCATCCGTAGTTCTTCTCAAGTATTTAAGGATGGTCTTGAATGCCGTCCAGTGACCCTCTCCAGGGTCAGACTGGTATCTGCTCGTAATGCTTAAAGCATATGAGACATCTGGTCTCGTACATATCATGGCATACATGATGGACCCAATAGCCGAAGCGTATGGAATTCCACTCATGCGATCCTTCTCAGGCTGTGACTTAGGACACATAGCCTTTGAAAGATGTATCCCATGACTGACAGGTAGAAAACCCTTTTTCGACCCTTCCATGCTAAACCTTTTTAGCATCTTGTCAATATACGTGGATTGAGATAAACCCAGCAGCCTGTTTGATCTATCTCTATAGATCTTTATACCAAGTATAAAGGCTGCCTCTCCCAAATCCTTCATGGTGAAGCTTTCTGAAAGCCATTCTTTCGTTGTTTGTAATGTGGGGATGTCATTTCCTATAAGCAATATGTCATCTACATAAAGCACTAGGAAGACAACATTACTCCCACTAACCTTCCTATAAACACAAGGTTCATCCTCGTTCTTGATGAAACCGTTACTCCTAACGGCCTCATGAAAACGAATATTCCAACTCCTTGATTCTTGCTTTAGCCCATATATCGACCTTTGAAGTATGCATACCATATGCTCCTGATCTTTGATTACAAAGCCTTCAGGTTGTGTCATGTACACTTCCTCCTTCAAGAACCCATTCAAGAAGGCGGTCTTGACATCCATTTGCCAAATTTCATAGTCGTGATATGCCGCTATTGCAAGCATGATCCTAATAGATTTGATCATGGTAACAGGTGAGAAAGTCTCATCATAGTCAACTCCTTGTCTTTGACGATACCTTTTCGCAACCAACCTAGCTTTGTAGGTCTGAACGTTGCCATCTGCATCAGCCTTTCTTTTAAAGACCCATTTGTTACCAATAGGAACTATTCCTTGCGGTTTTGGAACCAAGGTCCATACCTTGTTTTGATACATCGAATCCATTTCAGATTCCATGGCTTCAAGCCATCTAGAAGAGTCAACATCCTTGACTGCCTCTTCGTAGTTACTTGGTTCATCATCCTCGACGGTTTGCTGATTCTCAATCAGAAATCCATACCTCTCAGGTGGATGGATGACCCTCGTAGACCTACGGAGTTGTGTGTTTACTTCTCCATCGGAGAACGTCGCCTGCTGAGCAGACTTGGATTCCTCAATCTGTTCACGTGGTTCTTGAACTTCTTCAAGATCAATCTTACTCCCACTGGCTCCTTGAGAGATCAAATCCTTCTCAAGGAACTCAACATTCTTGGATACAAACACTTTGTGTTCATCCATAGAGTAAAAGTAGTATCCTTTAGTACCTTTAGGATACCCCACAAAAAGACATTTAGTACTCTTAGCACTAAGCTTGTCTGATGCCAATGTCTTGACATAAGCAGGCGATCCCCAAACCTTGAGATAACTTAGGTTGGGTCTCTTACCATTCCATATCTCATATGGTGTGGTCTGAACAGATTTAGACGGTACCCTATTTAGAAGGTATGCCGCTGTGTCTAAGGCATATCCCCAAAATGATTTTGGAAGTTGAGTCTCACTCATCATAGACCTTACCATGTCTAACAAGGTCCTGTTTCTCCTTTTGGATACACCATTTTGGTGTGGTGTGTAAGGAGCAGTAAACTGCGAGAGAATTCCATTCTCTCTCAGATAATCCTGAAATTCATGGCTCAAATATTCACCACCACGATTTGATCGTAATGTCTTAATTATCTTGCCACGCTGTTTCTCTACTTCACTCCTAAACTCTTTGAACTTTTCAAAAGCTTCGGATTTATATCTCATCAGGTACATATACCCAAATCTTGATTTGTCATCCGTAAAGGTAATGAAATAGGAGTATCCTCCTCTAGCCTCAATAGACATTGGGCCACATACATCAGAGTGAATGAGTTCTAATAACTCACTAGCCCTATGACTCTCAAGCCCTTTGGGCGTGTGGCGAGTCATTTTCCCAGCTAGACAAGATTCACATTGTCTATAGGATTCCAAATCCAAGGAATCTAGGTATCCATTTGCATGCATCCTATACAATCTTGTTTCATTTATATGCCCTAATCTATAGTGCCAAAGATATGATTGATTATCTATCCTAGGTCGTTTCACATCTATTTTGAACACTTCAGTTCACATTTCCAGAACATACAATCCATTTATTAAGGTAGCAGTACCATAAACAATATCATTCATAATGATAGAAAATGTACCATTCTTAATACTAAAAATAAAACCATCTTGTTCCAAACAAGAAATTGAAATAATGTTTCTAGAAATACTTGGAACATAAAGACATTTATTCAAATGCAAAATAAGGCCCGTAGGCAAAATGAGGTCGACTTCTCCAATAGAATGAGCAGCAACTCTTGCTCCATTTCCAACGCGGAGGTCCACCTCGTTCCTCTCCAATCTCCTGGGGCTCCTAAGTGCCTGCAACATATTGCAGATGTGAGAACCACAACCGGTATCCAATACCCATGAAGTAGGATTAGCACATGAATAATTTATCTCAATCATGAAAATACCTGAGGTAGAAGCATCACCATGCTTCTTGTCCTTCACACTCTTCAGGTAGTCTGGACAGTTCCTCTTCCAATGGCCTTTCTTGCCACAATGAAAGCACTCAACATCGCCTTTGTCCTTGGATGCTTTCTTACCCTTCTTGTTGCCCTTCTTCTTCTTGGATTTTCCTTTGGGCTTAAGGTAGTCACCTTTAGCAGGCCCCTTACCCTTACCCTTGGCCTTGCTAGGCCCACCAATCAGAAGAGCTTGTGTCTTATCCTTCTTGATAGACATTTCAGCAGTTGTTAACATACTTAACAACTCAGGCAAGCTCACTTGCATCCCATGCATGTGGTAATTCATGATGAATTGACTAAAGGAAGGTGGAAGTGAGGTGAGCACTAAGTCATTACTTAGTTCGGCATCCATGATAAAGCCTAGATTTCCTAGCTTCTCAATCAGACCGATCATCTTAAGAACATGACTGCCAACAGGCATGCTCTCAGACATCCTGCAAGAGAACAATTCTCTTGAGGCCTCATACCTCTTATGCCTGCCTTTAATGTCATACAACTCCTTGAGATGTAAGACAATAGAGGGAGCATCCATATGCTCATGCTGCTTTTGCAGTTCAGGCGACATGGATGCCAAGATGATGCAGACAGCCAACACATTGTCATCCATGTGCTGTTTGTGGGCCTCGAAATCAAATTCCGCGAACCCATCTTCCCCTTCCCTAGGAGCTACGGGTAATTCAGCATCTAGGACGTAAGCAATCTTTTCGGCCCTTAGAACAATTCTTAGGTTCCGATACCAGTCCATAAAATTTGGATCGGTCAGCTTGTTCGTATCAAGTATGGAGCGCATTGACAGTGTATTAGTCATACTAATTAACTGAAAAATGTAAAGATAAAATTAATTAATATTTGGTCATGTAGTAAAAACAAATTATTAAAGACTTTAAATAATTTTTCCCCTCCCACTATTTTATCTAAGTCAATGACCCTTCCTTTTGACTTAGGGTTATTCTACTTTTAGAATTTACCTTAGTGGGATTAAGAATGCGATTATTTATTTTAATCCCCGTCTGAGACCGCAAGATTAATTTAAATAATGGATTTATCTTTATCAATGGTATCTTATACCATTTCTTAACATTAGGTTGACAACTCCTTGTCACTTAGTGGTGCATCTCATGCAACCAACCTAGCACTATTACCCTAAGCACATAAGCCCGGCTGAGCCTGCAGCTCATGTCTCAATTAAGCACTAACCAGTACCCCAAGTGTCTTACACTTCTAATACTACTCTTACTCAACGAAACAGTGGGTCCCAACTGGGTTGTAGAGCACCACTATTTAGAGGAGGTTTGAGTAATATTGGTGGTGGGAGGTAATCATGTGCTCAATAATTTTATTCCTTTTAAGGGTTCATTTTATTAAGGGTTTATTAAGTCTCATCAAACGCATTAATATATTATCATGCTAGTCGTAACCTATGTCATACATCTAACGGTTTAAACTAGTCGCAATTGGACTTGCATAATAATCATACAAACGCGATTGAGTCCAACTCATGCATACTAGACGTCATAAGCCATAAAGCATACATATCGCGATACTCTATCTCATGCATACTAGTAGTATAATAACATACGTGCAAATAAAACAGTTTTATTTTGAGATAGTCATGGTGCTCGCTCTTTTGTCCATCTTGCTTCTCAAGCCTCGGCTTCTTGTCGTCTATACGCCACTAGCCTAATTTCTCTAATTACAATTAAAGAAACTCCAAAACATCTTGGAGGGACAAAATTTAAAATACAAAATTTAAATTACAAAATTTGAAATTCAAATTACATCTCTTTTAAAAGAGCCCAAAATTACACATTAATTTAAAATTTGAAAAATTTCAAATTCCGGGCACCATGACCATCCCCTTTCTCTTTTGCACCTGAAATGTTAGACAACTCACAAGTACAAAATATTATCACATAATATATATTTTTCACGTATGTGTAACACCCTCTCTTGTAGGCCTCCAAGAGAGTTGTTTGCTAAGCGGAATTAGAGTTCTTTAATAGTATTTTAGAGACTGAAAAAAAATTCGCTTTTACATTGCCAATTAAAACTAAAGAGGGGATCTTATTAATTACAAAAATCAGAGTACACAAAATTTCTTAAACTTATTAAAAATATAAATTTCCTGATAGACCTTGCTGTCTTTAAAAATTCGTATAAAATCCAGTTCAACGATTCAAAAATATATTCTTTGTAATCTGGAAACTAGACATCTGGGGCTTCACGTTCATATAAAATAATAGTGATTTGGAGTTCGTTTCCCCCTCGAAACATAACTCGCAAAATAAGAGAGAAAATAGTGGAAATATCCCAAATGTCCTGGCTGGTAAAATTCATAATAAATCGATCTTTCAGAATTTCTTTGCAAGGTTTATATATAATGAAACTAGACACCTGGGGCTACGCGTGCATATAAATTATAAGAAAATCAGAGGTCCGTAGCCCCAGTACGACAACTTACAAAGTGCTCGCAAAGACTTTTCAAAACTCAGCATTAAGATAACATGTCAAAATCCTTTTCGCAAACGTTTCAACATCTGTTTCCAAAATACTTGCTGGTCATAAAATCGTAATGCAATAATAAAATCATAGTTCACAGTAATACAAGCTTCTCAATTTCATACAGTCATCCGTAAAATATCACATCAATACCAGCATGCCCAAACAGTAGAAGCCAACAGAAAATATCCAAGTCCTCAAAAGCTTTTACGTCCTCCTGCCATTTTGTAAAAATAGCAGCCCCAAAGGGGTGAGAGAAAATCCCAGTAGTGTGGCAACAAAACCATAATGCAACAATATTAACTAGGCACAAAATCATAAATAGTCACTTCAAACATTTAATCTTTTTCATCATATATCATAACGCGTATATAACGCCATTTTTCCTTTACACTCATAGCACCGTCGTGCGCGTAGCATCACAGTGGGTATTCCTAATGGCTCCCATGAAGGTGAATCCCACTGTGGAACCTATGCGGACTGAAGCCAAGTGTCCCCTCTCCTGGTATCAGGCGCATGCCTATATGATGCATGCTCAGTCACATGTCCTCAATACAAATATATATATTCAAGATGTCATGAATCAAGTATACATGCCATGTTATGCAATCGCACCCAACAGAAAAATGTATTATGATGTAAAATGCATGCATATATCATATCATTCTTTCATATTCTTACCATTGGCTCATCATCATCATAACATACATAGAACAAATGTGAGCAACACATCACAATTCCATACACTAGCCAATAGTCACATTAGGTAATACCGCCTACACATACCTCGCGTGTCCAATTATTAATCAGCGACACCAAAACCAGCCCACACTTTAATAATTATGCGCACCTAATCAATGGTACAATAAATCAGAACTTTATTCATATTACATACTATTTATACGAAATTTGCATGCCTCTTTATTATTGTATTTCATTCGATTTACCATGCTTCTTGTGCATCGCCCATTTCTGCCTTCCCATTATTTAATAACATGTTATCATAATAAAGTCCTAAATCCCCAACATATACCAATTCGGTTTTCATGGTTCTTTATTACACCTAGGTTTATAAATTTCATATAGCACAATTACCCAATTGGTTCCTATCACAGTTTCTTTCTTAATAGCATTCTGCCTTCAATTTACTTTTCTGACTTCACCCTACTTAATCAATTTGTCAATTAACAACAAAATCCAAGATTTAATTAGCATACAGGACCAGTTTCTACATCCTTAACATAATGCATAAATTCTGATTTTTATCATTCTACCTACAAGACTTAGGAGGGCAATTTCTAAGGTCTTTTAACATGCAGTTTACTTGGATTGAGACACATGCCAGGTTAAATCTTTATTTTCTGGTATTTATGCAAAGCCGTAACAAAGGAATGACAATGGAATTGTCCTCCTAGGACATACTTGGGAACCGAGACATGAAAAATTAGAAAGGGTTTGAAACTCAATTTATTCACTTGACAACAGCACAAAACTCTAAGTTCATAGCACAACAATCTTTAAAATTAATTCTGACTTCCAGCCCTCTCTTTACTAAATTATTAATAGAAATTTTCTAAGGTTTCTCAAGCCTACTCATGCGATTTCTCCACCTCAAACAGGTTCATGATTATTTATCCATCTTTCCTACCTTTCTACTTCTATGGTGCGCTAGCGCTAGAGAGGTTTCATGACATGCTGTGTTCATAAGTTTAATACAGGTAATGCCTATTTAATTTGGTTACTCAAGGAACAGCCCGACATAGCAGAACAGGAGAACATTTCCAATATTCATAAATGGATTAATTACATTTTTCATATGCTTACTTCATGGCAGTTCACAACATTCAGTTTAAAGCTACATTAGTTGCATTCTAGGGCTGTTCTAAAGGAGTAGAACCCGAGGGAAAGTAATTTGGCCATAAAAAACATATCTTCCTCACAAGCATGAGAGGGTCAAATCGTGAGGGCAGGAATTATAATTGACTAAAAACTATTCTCTCAAATTATACATGCAGACAGAAACCATAAGTTGAAGAGGGAGCTTGAGGTTTGAACTTTACCTCCTTGCAAGTTCACAAATTAGCCAATCAGTTCCAGAGCAGCAGCCTCCTTCTTCCGATTTCAGCTGCATGCAATGGACGAAATTGATCCACTCAGGCAGAATTATGCACAAGTAGAAATGGGGACTCAAAGGGGACCGATTTCAGTTGTGAGGAGCAAGGAGTTACAAAAATACTTCACCTCCTTGGATGCTAGCCTACGGCTGAGCGAGAGAAGAGAGGAATATGATTCTGAGTTGTCTTTGCTCCTTGCTCATGGAGCTCATGCCTAGCTATGAGAGGAGAGGAAAGGTGGGATGAAATCATGGCAACTAGTTGTTGTTGTTGTTGTTGTCCTCAAGGTATAACAATGGTTCAGAAATTTCACCACACCATACAGCCTCCTATGCGCTAATAAAGGAATGGAGAGGATAAGAAAGGTGTGGTTTTTGGCCAATCAAATTTCATGCAAGCTGAAGACTCATTCCTCATTGGCTGCATGTTGAATAAAGCTGTCTTCGTTTTGAATAAAGTAGCAAGCAAATTCAGAATTTCCTACATCTCCTAGGCGCACATGGAATGGAGAATTGAGGTGGATAAATGTTGCCATGTAGTTGATCTATTACCAATTAAGGGTGGCCTTGTCAGATTTCTAAAGATAAGATTGGGGTAAATACCTTAATGGGCTGAATCTTGGACACTCCTTAAAGCCCTTAGGGCTTTGGCCAAACATGGATTGGGTTCAAAATATTTAAGTCCAATGGCTCCACTAGGTATGAACCAGCCCACAAATTAGTTAGTTTTCATATCATCTAATTTTCACTAGGCTTCCTAGATGTTACATACAACACATCCTATATTTTTAACAAGAGTTTCAATGCCTAAAATAAATACTCATTATAATTATTATTCAAATACTTCATCAAATTGAATTTAATTCTATTCTCGGGGAAATAGTTGTATGTTATAATTAATTTATTCCTATTCTTACAACTAGAATTTCACATGCCTAAAATAGGTATTCACCTTCCATGGTAATACAAATAATTTCCCTAATTTAATTTAACTCCACCCTAAAGCAAACTTGTATATGATCCGAAGGCAAGTACTCTACCATATCCCGAATTGCAATTTAAATAGATCCCTAATTAGACGCGATGTTACAGTATGTCTTGATATTTAACAATTAATTATCAAAACATATTTAAAATTTAAAACTTTTCTTAATTTTTCAATTGGCCGAATTACATAACAATTAATTTAATTCTAATTTTGTTGACTCTTTCTCAAAGAACACAAAATTAAATCATGCATGTAGCCATCAACACTTAATGGCCGAACCATATACTCATGTATATGAGATTAATTTTCGAAAAATTTTATTGCATGCTCATGAAACAATTCATGGAGAAAAAAATAAGAAAACAATCAAGGTGTTCAAAACACCTTTCATGGTCGAACTCCACCCTTCAAAAAGGTGCTTCCTTTTAAAACTTTTATAAAGAAAAAGACAACCATGAATATGTATGGATGCATGAACATGGCATTCGAAATAACATGTTCATAAAAACGAAAACTTTAACCGTTTAAAGTATTGTAAATTAGAATCCATTCATAAAAAATTGAATCTTTAACCTTTAAAGAGATTTTAACCGTGAAAAATACGATCACAAACAAGGTACCATCACCCGTCGATGGTAAAGCAACCGGGCTCTGATACCACTTGAAAGTTCGAAATGGCCTTCAAGGCCGATGCATGCAAGAGGGAAAAACAAAATTTTTCTTTGCGGAATATACATGCACATCAAGATCATGCTTTAGGAAAGCATGATGTTACCTTGTTCATGAAATCACCAGATGATCAAGGCAGGTCTGAAGGGTTCAGACCCTCTAACGTTGATCCACACCACCCACTCGTCTAGGTGCAAGAACTCCTTCTTGTGAAGCCACCGGATGATCACCACAAAGAGGCTTGCTAGGCGCTCTATGTATGAAGATGGAGGCTAGGTGAAAGTGTTTGAAAGAGTGAAGTTCTCAATGTGAAAGCTTCACAAGTGGCGCAGGAGAGAAGAGAGAATAGGCTAGGCTTTTCAGAAAAAACCCTTGGAGGAACAACTGATCACTTAGGCGCATAAGAGGAGAGTATTTAAAATAAAATACCAATCAGATTTTTCTCCCAAAAATCTGATCATTAGGCGCCAGATTGGAGAGAGAGAAGTGGAGCTGTTTAATTTCAAAAGTTGCTAACAGGCTCCTGGAATATTCTCTTGAGAATTGGTTCAAAACCTATTCAAAATTTTGATTAGAAATCTTCATAAGATCAGCTATATGGTGCGCCCCATATAGCCCAAAAAGGTGACCAGATACATCTGAGTAGTTGCATTCAAATTTGAATCAACTCACTCAAATTTTCTCCCAACTGACTGAATCTTCTGGAGCTGATTTTGATGAGCAAATCTTGCTCACCAACAGCCCAAATCAGCGCCATATATAGCCTTGGATTATGTCCAAAACATTCTCTCATGATACTAGTGATTTGTTCCAACAAGATCTCATCTTATCCTTTTGTTATGAAACAACCTTTCATAGGCAATTCAAATTCGAATTCAAATATTTGAATTCAAACATTCAAATATTCAAATTCAAATGTTCAAACATTCAAATTCAAAATTCAAATTCAAAGTTCAAATTTCAAATTTCAAATTTCAAAATTCGAATTCAAAATTCAAATTTCAAAATTCAAAATTCAAAATTCAAAATTCAAATTCAAAATTTCAAAATTCAAATTTAGAATTCCAAAATTCAAAAATTAAATGTTTGATAATTAATTTAACTAATTAAATTAATTAGTAATGTCTTGGACTATCCAAGCCCATTACAATGATCCATGCGCCCTCCACCCCTTTAGGTGGAGTTCCAAACAACTTCTTGGGCTAATAACTATTATTAGGCCCAATATCTTTAATGCTAGAGCATCTAGACAATTAGGTGTTTGTGTGTGACCCATTAGGTCCAACTTAGCCACTGACATAAATGGGTTTGGGCCCAATAAGCCCACAACTCATCTAATGACAACACAGAGCACTAGCAATGCTTTGTTTCCCCAGAACTAGTTAGATTAATGATTTTATCATCCTATTAAACATATTTGGTTGCCGTATGTTTGTCCCTTCGTCTCGGTTACCTTCCCATAAAACCTAGGGTAAGGAAACACATAAACCCTTGCAGTTTAGGGTTAGCTTTATATGAAATAAGGAGTCTTCAATTTACTGACTCTAAAGGTGGATCAACTTATGATCTCTTTTACTATGCATAGATTCCCGAGTCACTGTAAATGTCATCCTGATTTCTCCAGTTTAAGGATAACCTAATCTCTCACAGAGATTTGACGAATTCCTTCAGCTTATCACCCTAGCCTTGTGCCCTATCAAGACAAGCCCAAGAGCATACCTAGGAGTCTCCATGTTTCAGGCAGACGAGGTATACAGTCAAAGCATGCCTTCTAGAACACAGTCTAAGTGATAACTTTTGGTCTAAGGAAAGACATACCCAAATGTGAAGAGACTACTCTAATGATACTATCTGTGAGATTTCCTCATAGAGTCTCTTTGTGGGTCCGTTCAGTGCGAGCTATACCCTTATAGGTCCACCCACGACTTTAGCTAAGACATCTCCATATCTGTAGCACATGAGGTCTATACCTTGTATCCATATACAAGTAGATAAGTCGTGCTAGTCATACCCGAGATTACTGACCCCATTCTCAGTATCTCTAGACTAAGAACATAAAATTAGGAATAAACATCCGGTATTCTTGAATCCCCATGATTGTGATCTCATCACAGATACTCAAGAGATACCTATTTTATTCCACGGGGTTTATCAAGTTATTCATAATATATTAACATTAATATCGAGACAGAATTATGAGACAAGATAAAGAGTGCTTTTATTTATTTGCAACAATATTAAAAAGGTCTACATCTCTGTCCTTATTTAATCATAAGATTGTCTCTAGGACACCCAAATACTAACATCCTAGTGAGATGGGAAAAGTCAGAAGAATAGATATGATCTAAGAGAATAGTATATCAGAGTATGAAAGCCCCTTGTCCTTTTATAGTTTACCAATTACAACTGAAAACTGACTTGGACGCTAAAATGTTCACTTCTGGACGTTTTAGCGTCCATCTTTGACGGATGCCCAACTGTTTTCAACTGTCTTAGGCGCTAAAACATTCGATTTGGGCATTTTAGCGCTCAGCACCAGAACTTTTTGAACAACAGGGCGCTAAAATTCTTGACTTTGGGCGTTTTAGCGCTCAGCACCAGCATCTTTTTGAACAACAGGGCGCTAAAACTCTTGACTTTGGGCGTTTTAGCGCCCAACACTTAGAATTTTTCCATTCTTCAGAATTTTCTTCCTTCTCTCTTTTGCTTCATTGAGCTTCATTTCCCTACAAGAACAATGCAAATTTTCAATAAAGCTTCCAGAACTTGTATTTAGGACTTTCTAGGACATTAACCCTCTTTTCTATCCATTTAATCACACAAATTAAACGAATTCATGCTTTAAAACTTTATAAACTAAGGGTTTATCACAATTCCCAGATTTGAACATTGTTGTCCTCAGCAATGAATTAAAACAGAGAAGGACTTGAGATTCTTTACAGATGAAACTCGTGAGGATGGACTTCAATTACAAAAGATCAACATTTTATGATACAAGCTTATATAACCATGCCTGATTTTTCCCAACATCCTATGTGACTTTTCAACAGATCAGTAAAGATGATATACAGAGACTTCCAAACAACAACACCCCCTCAATAGGAACTTCTCAAAAATTATGAGAATTTGACTCTCTTGCACTCTGTTGGACGTTTAGCAAGTGCACTAGTCGTACAAGTAATAAAATGATGAGTAAAGATCGTTCCCACGAGGAATTGTGTTCAAGCACCAATAAACCATAGAAAACTAATTTGAATCAGATAAGAATTTGTAAAAGTCATGAATAATTTGTCACCAGAAAATTGATTGTAAGTAATTTGACACAAAATAAATATGGATTAAGAATTGATAAAATAACAAGTAGTCAGAAAACAACTTTCCTCCATAATAACCCATGTAAAAACTGATCATATGATGAATTCTTTTCCATGTGATGTTAATCAACCTTTTACTTATCATCAAGATGTAATCCCTTACTACCCTGATAGATACATTAATCAGAAACCCCAATCCCTTAGTGATCTCTTTCTTAATACATGCATGAAATACTAAAGTCTTAAGATTACATCAGAACTCTTGCATCAATCCCTTGAGTACTAGAATTCTGATGTTGAGATTATCAGATACAGAAGTCATATAAACATCCTTGTTCTACACTACTTCCTTGATAGAAATAATTAAATCAGAAAATCTCAAATCAACACATGAAAAATACTTCATCATATTAATCAGATCAACATAATATTATCATGGAGTTCTATTGCATTCAGACTACAAAGACTCTACTCAGACATGACTAAGGAATAGACAAGAAAAGAAGAATCAAACTTCATTTCCATGTTGAAGGTCTTCAATCTCCAAACTATTACAAAGAAATCCTAATACAAAAACTAAAACACTAAGAGAATTTAGAGAGAAGTCAGACTAAAGTTTAAGAGAGAGAGAGAGAAAATTCCAGATCTTTTACTAAGTGTGAAGGCTTTGCCTTTTATAGTGTTACATTTAAAAACAGAAAACTGATGTAGGCGTTAAAACGTCCATAAGTGACCGTTTTAGCGTCCATGCTTTACGTATGCTCAACTGCTTTTAATACATTAATCAGAAACCCCAATGTCTTGGTGATTCCTTTCTTAATACATGCATTAATCACTAAGATCTTAAGACCACATCAGAATCCTAGCATCAATGTCTTGACTATTAGAACACTAATGATGAAGTTGTCAAAAATAGAGAAATAATGTAAACATGTCTGTTCTACACTATTTATCAACATGAAGAATTAATCAAGACAACTTCATACAAATCACATAATAAATAAACAATACATCTAATTAACCATTCATAAATTCAAACTTGAGTTCCATTGAATCAGACAATAAAGGACTCTACTTAGACATAATGAAAATATAAACAAGAGAAGAAAAAAGATCAAACTCCATTGTCATGATAGTTGAGTCTTCAATCTTCAAGTGCAATTACATAGGAAAGTACTAACTATTACATAAACTAATCCTAAGGAATTTGGAAATTCAGAGAGAATGAGGAGTCAGATCAGATCTATGAAAGATCTGATCTGATCTCCCCTCTCCTAGTGTGATGGAAAAAGTCAGAAGAATAGATATGATCAAAGAGAATAGTATATCAGAGTATGAAGGCCCCTTGTCCTTTTATAGTTTACAAATTACAACTGAAAACTGACTTGGGCGCTAAAACGTTCACTTCTGGGCGTTTTAGCATCCAACTTTGACGGATGCCCAACTGCTTTCCACTGTCTTTAGCGCTAAAACATTCGATTTGGGTGTTTTAGCGCTCAGCACCAGAACCTTTTTGAACAACAGGGCGCTAAAACTCTTGACTTTGGGCGTTTTAGCGCCCAACACTTAGAATTTTTCCATTCTTCAGAGTCTAGTTTAACATACTAAAAGATGAGAATTTATTGATGAGTGGATCATGCCCAGACTTGACAAAATCGAGATGTACTCTGTTTTGGGCAAAGTGTGAAATT
This sequence comes from Gastrolobium bilobum, assembly GCF_033153095.1. Classification (NCBI taxonomy): domain Eukaryota; kingdom Viridiplantae; phylum Streptophyta; class Magnoliopsida; order Fabales; family Fabaceae; genus Gastrolobium; species Gastrolobium bilobum. The sequence continues at coordinate 74,115 of NW_026899771.1, read as the reverse complement.
GAGTATTTTTTCTTTCTTGGTTGATGGGAACTATCTAGTAACCTTAGATAAGTGATGTAGATAGTTAAGTAGTAATATTTATATTTCCGCATTAAATTTGATTTACGATCACAGTTTGCAATTTGTTTAGTACAGAGGTTTTTATAAATGCAAAGTTTTGTAACTGTAGTAAATTGCAAAAAGTTTTCCTGTATCTTTAAATGAATTGTTGTATTGTATCTTCACTTAATATCATAATTAAGGATAACATAACCGGATGCATACGGGGTGTTACATTTTATGATATCAGAGCAGTTTACTAGGGAAATCTGATTATTGTTTGACTGTGTTAGTGTTGTGTAGTTGTCTATGGACTTTTTGTGACTATTGTATATATGATTCCTTAATGTGAGTCTGATTAGCTCATTCCTTTGTGTTACATGTACAGTTATCATAAGAAGACTTCAAGGCAACTGCACGATGCATATCCTACACCTCCTGATCCGGTTGCTGTAGTGTTGAATGCTCTGCAGACGGAGACGGCTGCTAATAAAAATATGACTAAGAATCTCATGAAAGAAAACCAAGATTTACTGCTCTATGATTAGTGGTATTATTTGGTGAATTTTGATGGTTTTTAGGGAAACGTGTCAACAATACGTAACTAGGGGTAAAATCATAATTTTACGCGATCACCGGGAAATTTCAGATTCATCTGCTAAAGAATATTTAATGGAGATTAGTGAATGTCAAATTTTGAATTAATTGGATGATTCATGAGTTAATTGGTGATTAGTGGATGAAATTAGAGTTTTAAGTGATTTTTGTCGTTTAGTACACCTTGGTAATCCTTTTGCTTGATTCTTGTTGGTTGGTCACTTAAGTGCATAGTATTTACGCAATTTTGAATCACCTTCTCCCCCCTCCAACCAGCAAACCCGTGGCTTCCCCTTCCCTCTCCATGGTAGTAGTGCTTTCTTCCACCTAAGCTTTCCTCTTGAATTTGAGTGAGCTAGAGTGGGTTTGAGAAAAACTTCCAACACAAAAGTTGTTCCCCTTGGTCTTATGAGCACTTCTCCTCTTGAGTGTTTCTCTTGAAAAGAATTGTGGAGTGACTTATCTCTTTTGGAAGGCCGCGAGTTTCATGAGTTTTTTGAGGTGAAAAATTTGATGGAAAGCTTGATTTCTTGCTTAGGATTCCTTCTTGTGTTCCTTGTGAACACATTTGTGGTAAGCATTTTTAATTTCCTTAGATTTTGGTGGAGATCATAATTTTTGAGCATTTATTAGGGCTTTGTTGGAAATAATAGTTTGGGATTTAAATGATGGTATGTCTTTGGAATTAAATGCTTGATTTGGTATCTAAATCATGATTGTGCAATAAAAATTTAATTGAAAAAGTTAGTGAAATTATGAAGACATGACTTGATTGTTGGGTGAATTGAATGGTTGTTGTTGGAAACCTAATTGAATACACTTGAATGATGAATTAATGGTTTGAAATGGAATCAAATTCCCTTGGATAATTGGACCCTATGCCTCGGCAATTTGACTTGTCTAGAGGGAAAATGGACCTGATGTTGAGCAATTGATAATGTAGTGAGAGGGATTGAGGAACCAAATTGTGGATTAAAACATAGAATGAATGAAAAATCAACCTTGATCCCCTTGAACTATAACCCTCGGCCATTGTGCATAAATTGGGTGGAAGTGTGCCAAATGATGTTGTGGCTTGGTGTATGATGGCTAGGTGAGTTGATGGCCTAGTGTGATTTCTAGGTATGTGGAAGAAACCATTGGGTTGGTTAGAATGAGTGAAAACTCATTGGTTGACAATTGTAACCTTAAACCAAAACTATGTGTGTGTGTGTGGGTTTAGGTTTTGTACCTTGTGTTTTATGACTTGTTGAACAAGTGATTGATTGATGTGAACCTCACCAAGCATAGTGAGACCCAAGACCAATTTAGTTAGGACCATTTCTATAATCAGGAATTTAAACAAGAAATAAAGAACCTTGACCTGTTATCTATGGAAGATAAGAACCAAAGGTTTGGTTTGAACGCCACACTCAAGAAAGAAGGTGAGTGATAGGTTTGGTTTGAACGCCACAAGAACAAGCTTCTTGATAAGCTTATTAGAGTTCTAGATAAGAACCAAAGAGAAGAAATATCTCTATTGATATTATAACTTCAAAGTCTGATTACAAGAGTTGTATCCTCCCTTAATTATACTTAGAACATCCCTCCAAAAATAGGAAAAGACTAACAAATGAAAAGACACTAATTTAAAGTTGACAACTTGGAAAAAGGAAAAGACTCTAATCAGCTCACTAAACATTAATGATATTGAAAATGCTAATCATCCCCACTAAGCATTAATGACTCTAATCAGCCCATTAAATATTAATGACATTGAAAATTGCTAATTATTCCACTCAACCTCCCTTGCATTTATGGTATTAACTAAATTCTAATTATGATTTAATTTGGACTTGATGTCTTCATGATAGCCCACATTTGCTGGATCAACCCTCTAAGAGCTTCTTTAAACTTCTTGGCCCTTGACCTTGTGATTGGCTCATTTGGTAATTGTAATGGATCATTGGGTGTATCTCCTTATTCATATCATTCCCTCCCTCTTCAGAAGGATTTGTCCTCAAATCTGCACCTACATCATAAGGAGATAAATCAGAAACATTAAAGGTTGCACTAACATTGTACTCACCTGGAAAGACAAGCTTGTAGGCATTATCATTTATCCTCCCAGTCACTTGAAATGGTCCATTACCCCTTAGAAGCAGTTTGGAACGTCTTTGGATTGGAAATCTTTCCTTTCTCATATGTAGCGAAACCCAATTTGCTGGTTCAAAAACTACTTTCTTGTGCCCTTTATTGGCTTGGTTGGCATATTGTTCAGTGTTCCTCTCAATGTGTTGTCGAGCTTTTTCAAGAATTTGCTTAACAAGTTCAGCCTTCTTCTTTCCATATTCGGGATAATGCATCAACCACAACATTTTCCTTACCCTTCTTGTACTTAATCACATAAGAAAATGTTTCAATGAATTTCACCTATTTGGCATGTCTCTTGTTCAACTTGTGTTGGCCCCTCAAATGTTTTAAGGATTCATGATCTGTGTGAATTACAAACTCCTTTGGCCAAAGATAGTGTTGCCATGTTTCCAAAACCCTGACCAGTGCATACAACTCCTTGTCATATGTAAGGTAATGTAAAGCAGCTCCACTTAGCTTTTAACTAAAGAAGGCAATGGGATGTCCTTCTTGCATTAGAATAGCTCCAATACCTATTCCTAAGGCATCACACTCAATTTTAAAAGTATTAGTAAAGATAGGCAAAGCAAGCAAATGAGCATTAGTTAATTTTTCCTTAATCAGATTAAATATCTTTTCTTGTTCATCACCCCCACTTAAAACCCACATTTTTTTAATAACCTCAGTCAACGGTGCTGTTAGGCTACTAAGGGTGTGCATGACAACCTTCCCGGAATCATTTTTTTTTTTTAATTTCTGTTCCCGAGAACAGATATGGATAGAAAATTTGTTTGGTAAAACCGATTCATTTTTTTGTTCTCGGGATGAACCGGTTTAATTTTTGTGCTGGGGAACAGAAAAAAGAATCAATTTTTTTTTATTTTCTGTTCCCGGGAACAAATGAGAAACACTTATTTCTCACAATCACTCTTCACCACTATCATCATCATCACCACCACCACTATCCCGACATGACCACCGCCACCATCTTCGCCACCGTCGTTGTACCACTAATGTCGTCGTCACAACCACCACCACCACCAAGACGATGTCGCCGCCACCACCATCACCACCACCACCACCACGATGTCATCGCCACCACCTCCCCCATGCCACCGTCATTACCACCATCATCATCGCCGCCACCACCACCATGCCCATCACCACTACCATCACCATATCATCGCCACTGCCACCACGCCACCATCACCACCACCACCGCCGCAGCCACTTCCGTCACCACCACCACCATCGTCGCAGCCACTGCCATCACCACCGCCACCACTACCACCACCATTACCACCATCATTATCGCAACCACTGTCTTCACTACCACCCCGACCACCACCACTGTCACCGCCGCCACCACCATTGCCACCATTATCACCATCATGCCATCACCATTACCATCACCACGTCATCGCCACTGCCACACCGTCACCAACCACCACCATCGCCACAGCCACTGTCGCCACCACCACCACCATGTCATCACCAACACCACCACTACCACGCCACCAACCACCACCATCGTCGCCACCACTACCACCATCACCACCGTCACCACTACCACCACCACCATCGCCGTAGCCACTACTGTCAGTACCACCACTACCGCCGCCGCCCCCACCGCCACCATATGGAAAGGAAAGTGATGATCCAAAAAAAAATTATGCTTAATAGGAATTATTTTTTATTATATTATTTGTTGTGTTACCAAACACAATTCTCATTTTCAGAATAAAAATAGAACATGCTATCAAACACATTTTTTTTCTCAGAAACTGTTCCAAGGCACAGAAATAGAAAAGAATTGTTTATTTTCAGAAACAGTGCCAGGGAACAGAATGGTTGTCATGCACACCCTAAAGTTCTTCACAAATCGTCTATAAAAACTATCTAGCCCATGAAAACTTCGAACTTCACTCACACAAGTAGGATTAGGCCAATCTCGAATTGCCTTTACCTTTTATTCATCCACCTCTATCCCTTTAGAACTAACAGCAAAACCAAGGACGCGAGCTTGTTAGTACAAAAGAACATTTTTTTAGATTAGCAAACAACTTTTCCTTCCTCAAAACATTCAAAACAAGTTTTAAATGCTCAACATGCTCATTCAAGTTTGTACTATAAATTAGAATGTCATCAAAATATACAACCACAAATTTTGCAAGGAATGCACGCAAAACATGATTCATCAATCTCATAAAGGTGCTGAGTGCATTAGTTAAATCAAATGGCATAACCAACCATTCATACAATCCATATTTTGTTTTGAATGCAGTTTTCCAATCACCCCTTTCATTATGATTTGATATATTTACTCCTAAGATCAATTTTAGTAAAAACACATGCACCATGCAACTCATCTAGCATATCATCAATTCTAGGAATGGTATGTCTATACTTTACAGCAGTATTGTTGATGGCACGACAGTCAATGCACATCCTCCAAGAACCATCTTTCTTAGGCATAAGTAATACTGGAATAACACATGGACTCAAGCTCTCACGCACATGTCCCTTTTGCATAAGCTCATTAACTTGCTTTTGAAGCTCTTTTGTCTCTTCAAGGTTGGTTCTATATGCTGGTCTATTTGGAATTGTTTCCCCTGGTATAAAACCAATTTGGTGTTCTATATCCCTTATTGGTGGTAAACCATCGGGTATTTCTTCAGGGAACACATTCTCAAAATCCTGGAAAACAGAAACAACTGCACTAGGCAAAGAGGAATCAACTTTATTAGTGCTAAAGTAAGCCTCCTTATACAAGAGTATAATCATAAGCTATTTTAGGACCAATGCTTTGTTAATCTCACCAACTTTCACAAAGAAGTTCTCTTTTTTTCTCTTTTTTCTTTTCTCACTACCCGAAACTTGCTTTTAACTCTTATATTCTCTCAGATTTTCTCTTTCTTTTTTCTGGTCACTCTCTTTTTTTAACCTTACTTGATCCTCATACACTTGCATTGGACTTAAAGGAGCAAGAGTAATAATGGTTTTGTTATTCATAACCAAGGAGTATCTGTTGGTGTACGTACCCATCATGCATTACACGTCTATCAAACTGCCACGAGAGCCCTAAGAGAATATGTCCAGCTTGCATCGGTATAACAGCACATAACTCCTCATCTTTATACTTTCCAATTGAAAATGGAACTATCACTTGTTTGTTAACTTTTATTTCTCCACAATCATTCAGCCATTGTAGTTTATATGTAACTTCTCCACTAAGATGCTTCAATGTTGCTAAATGTAACTTCTCCACTAAACTAGTACTAGCAACATTTGTCCAACTTCCTCCATCAATAATCATGGAACACACCTTGTCCTTTACTTGCATCTAGTATGAAAAATATTTTCTCGTTGCAACTCCTTATCTTCTTCCTTAATCTTCATATTAAGAGCTCTTCTAGCCACTAAAAGCTCTCCTTCAACTTGGCTGGAAGTGTTTACAAGTTGGTTGGTTTTGGAGGAACCAACTAGAGATTTGAAATGAGACTTCTCTTCATTTTTATTCTATGTTGGTCTTGAAGATGAAGTTGAATCCTACCCCATACGCATGGTACCCTTCCTTTTTAATTGCCTCTCCACCTTTATAGCCATGTGCACCATGTCATCTAACTCCACATAATGTTGTAACTCTACCACATTTGCAATGTCCCGATTTAAGCCAAGCAAAAATCAAGCCATAGTAGCTTCACGATCTTCATCTACATTGGCTCGAATTATGGTTGTCTCCATCTCCTTGAAATAGTCTTCAACACTTTTAGAACCTTGTGTGAGACTTTGTAATTTCTGAAACAAGCCCTACTATGGTAGTGACTTGGAATAAATCGCCTTCTCATGACAGCTTTCATTTCACCTCCATAAAAAAACAAGATCATGAAGTTCCTCTCTCTTTTTTTGCTTTGCTTTGATTATTATTATTTTTGAAACAAGACAATAGCAGAAACAATAAATTCGAATTTTTTATTTTATTTTGAAGTACTTTAACAAGGGGAAGATAAGCAGGTATAGAAGGAACAAGAAAACAAGAAACTTTTTTTTATACCTGAATTAGAACCCTAGAGCTCTGATACCAGATGATGTGAACCTCGCCAAGAATAGTGAGACCCAAAACCAATTTATTTAGGATCGTTTATATAATCAAGAATTTAAACAAGAAATAAAGAACATTGACCAGTTATCTATGGAAGATAAGAACCAAAGGTATAAAGAAGGATAAAGACGCCACACTCAAGAAAGAAGAAGGTGAGTGATAAATCTGGTTTGAACGCCACATGAACAAGCTTCTTGATAAGTTCAGAGTTCTAGATAAGAACCAAAAAGAAGAAACATCTCTATTGATATTATAGCTTCAAAGTCTGATTACAAGAATTGTATCATCCCTTATTTATACTTGGAACATCCCTCCAAGAATAGGAAAAGACACACAAATGAAAAGACACTAATTTAAAGTTGACAATATGGAAAAAGTAAAAGACTCTAACCAGCCCACTAAACACTAATGACACTGAAAATGCTAATTAGTCCCACTAAGCATTAATGACTCTAATCAGCCCACTAAACATTAATGACATTGAAAATTGCTAATTATTCCAATCAATCTCCCTTGCATTAATGGCATTAACTAAATTCTGATTATGATTTAATTTGGACTTGATGTCTTCATGATTAGCCCACATTTGCTGGATCAACCCACTAAGAGCTTCTTTAAACTTCTTGGCCCTTGACCTTGTGATTGGCCCCTTTGGTAAATTGTAATGGATCATTGGGTGTTGTCTCCTTGTTCATATCATTGATGATCATTATGTGTATAATCATTGTAGGTTGCCACCCTCGGACCCCATTTTATAGTATTGACTTTGGTGGTTGCCTTTGGCTATTGATTTCAAGAGTTTTGATAAGTAATTCATGATTTGAATTATGTTGTTGAGCATGATAACTATTGAGTTATTATAATGCATTTTGTGATGAATTTTTCATGATTACATGTGTAGGCACCATGTGATAAAGTTGTTTTGTTAGCTTGCTTATGGTGCAAGTTAACTTGGCATTGACCACTATCAGATAAACTCTTTGTCCTAGGGTTAATCCTCGTGTGTGCTCCACCACGCCCATTGGAGTAATGGTTGGAAATTTGTGAAATGTAATATTGTGTAATATAATATGCTCATGCATTGTGACATGTTGTTTGGTATATGTTTTGATATACCTGTATCTCTGGCCAGTATATAGATTTGTGGGGACTTCCACTTAATAGGTGGAGTAGGGAGTTCTAGTTGGTTTGATGCCATAATGTTGTTTTCGTTTGGGAGCGATACTAGACATATCTCGTGAGTTATATGATGGGTCCCTTGAATTATATCTTGGGGATATGTTCTTGATTCAAGCCCAGTGTTAATTGATTGATGTATGTTTTGTTATATGCATATTATTACTGTTTTGCATCTGAGTGAGCCATTGGATGGAGTGATCCTCCAGGACCCTTGGTTTACGGAGATATATTAGTATATCTCACCCCGCGTTATGGGGCTTACATTTCAGATATCACTAGTGCATTGGTGGACTTAGTGTATGAATATATATGTCTTGCATGTGAGATATTGCCATGCTTGGTTGTTCATGCTTTTGTTCTAAGTCATGTGGTTTCATTTTGGTATGTATTGCATTATGTTGAAAGTTGCAAGAAGTGGTATAGTTATATTGATTGGTTGTTGTAAATTCTATTGTATCATTGAGGACCTTGTGTAATCAATATTGATGTATGTGAAGAAAGGGAAATATGCCTATTCTAGGTGATGATATGATTTTGATTATGGTAAATGCATGAAGATGATGGAATAATGTGACTGAAATGGATAGTAGTTTGTAATATAAGTAATTATGGATAATACCTTAGAGAATAAGTAATGATATTAATTGTCGTATATTGTGGGTTGTAAAAGCACCAAGGTTCGTTGAGCCTTTGTGTGCCACCCTTTTGTCAAGTAGGTACATTTTTTAGAAATTGGAACACACTTTTATAAGTAGGATTAGTTAATAAAACAAAGGAGGTGTCATCGAAATTTCTAAAATTTGGTCAGATTTTTAACTAACTTTGGGAGACCATATCTCCCTCCACAGATGTCCAATTTAGGCGTGCCATATCTCATTTTAAAGCTTAGGATGTCATCTATACGTGTCATTTCGAGTTGTAGAGCGCCATGTGTGTCAAAATGAATGGAGACAGCCCAAAACTGGCCATTTGAACTGCATTCGGGTTGCACCTTGGAAAAATTATATCTCTCTCTCATTTCTTACCCAAATTCGGCTTATGATATATTAAATTGAAGGTCTATATGTCTACTATGCGGTATAAATATTTAAGAGTGATTGGACTTGTAGATCATCTGGAATCAAAGAAACTGTGAGGTATGTTAAGTGTCCTGTTAGAGTTGTGTGGACAAATTTAAAGGGTTAACTTACGGTGAGCGTATTCGGGGTTATAGAACTCTGTTTGAGGCGTGTGATACCTCGTTGGAAATCTTGTAGAGTCTTCTAGTTTAACATATTAAAAGATGAGAATTTATTGATGAGTGGATCATGCCCAGATTTGACAAAACCGAGAAGTACTCTGTTTTGGGCAAAGTTTGAAATTGAGTATTTTTGCTTTGTTGGTTGATGGGAACTACCTAGTTTCATTTTGGTATGTATTGCATTATGTTGAAAGTTGCAAGAAGTGGTATAGTTATATTAATTAGTTGTTGTAAATTCTATTGTATCATTGAGGACCTTGTGTAATCAATATTGATGTATGATATGAAAAGGCAATATGCCTATTCTAGGTGATGAAGTGATTTTGATTATGGTAAATGCATGAAAAAGGGATAACGTGACTGAAATGGATAGTAGCTTGTAATATAAATAATTATGGATAATACCTTGAAGAATAAGTAATGATATTAATTATGGTATATTGTGGGTTATAATAATACCAAGGTTTATTGAGCCTTTGTGTGCCACCCTTTTGTCAATTAGGTGCATTTTTAAGAAATTGAAACACACTTTTATAAGAAATTAGTTAATAAAACAAAGGAGGTGCTATCAAAATTTTTAAGATTTGGTTAGATTTTTACCTAATTTTGAGAGATCATATCTCCCTCCACAGATGTCCAAAATTGAGGCATGTCATACCTCATTTTAAAGCTTAGGAGGTCAGCTATACTATCCTAAAATTTGGTGTCATTTCAAGTGCATATCACCTGTGTCAAAATGAGTGAAGACTGCTCAAAATTATCCATTTGGACCTGCATTCAAGTTGCACCTTGAAAAAATTATCTCTCCCTTATTTCTTACCTAAATTAGGCCTTATGATATGTCAAATTGAGGTCTAAGTGTCTATTATGCCGTATAAATATTTGAGAGCGATTTAACTTGTAGATCATCTGGAATCAAAGAAACCGTGAAGTATATTAAGTGTCCTGTTAAATCAGCCACCTTGTAGGTTTTGATAAGAACATGAGATCTTGGTACACTATTCCTTACAAAACCCAAGTACGATCAACGCACTATGATGCATCACAAGCTACATAATATTTATCCGAAAACAAGATTATCATATATTAACTAAAACTCAATCGACAGCAGCCCAAAGTAACACTCAAGTCATTGAAGAATCCTCTCGAGCATAATATATTAGCAGCATTCCATCACCGCAAACCACCAAGTTTTGATTCAACAGTTCGCTGTCACTATTTTGGTTATGGATATCATGCATATCATTGACAGAACTCTCTAAGCAAATTTTGGAAAACATAAACATACAATAGACAAAAGCGGGAAAGCAATCTTTTCACATTTTGCTTCCTTTCCTTGTTAACTACGCAGAGTTCCCCTCGAGGCCCAATTTTGACGTTAGCCAAGCACAAACCTCATCCATCTCTTCTGGAATTGTGTAGTGGCCAAGCCTGTTAAATGTAGAACCAAAATAGAAGTCCAAACAAAAATTAAAAGGTAACACGGGATAAGGATTCTATAAAAACTAGAACAAAATCTTTGACAGGGATTTTTGTTTATTACCGATCATAAGATTTAAAAGTTACATCCTGAAATCCATTTGAACTTAGGCTCTTTGATGATTTTTCACCAAATTTATAGGGAACCACATCGTCACCTGAAATAATACACGTGCAAATGTTATTCTGTCCATAATTCCAAGTTAAATCACCTATAGTTGTAATGAAAGCAAAAATTAAGATTGATCTCCAGCAATATAGCAGTTTATAAAATGCTTATGCGCTAATAAACAAATGGAAAATTTTGTACCACCTATATGATTGGTATAAACCTTAAACGACGGCAACTAAATCAATATATAGTCGAAATATTACCAAAAATAAAAATAAAAATGAAAAATAAATAGTGGGTGTCTGGTCAGGTGTACCTTCTTTATGTTTTAATGAATCAAGGAATGTTTTGCAACATTTTTGCTAAAACATGACTTGCAGAATAGAAGAAGTGGACTGGTGCAACTACTTGGCCCTTGAAGGATTCACGTTATACACCTTGAAGCTTCTTAAGTAGTGTACGGAAGAAGTACATGTTTCAATTAAGCTTTTTTTTGTATTTAGAAAAGCTTATTGTCAAAATACTAAATCGATAACTTTTAGTTGAAAAGCTGTTTCGTGTAAAAATTGAGCAAAACCAAATATGGTCGAAATTGCAACTTTGCTATGTATATATATAGGAGGAAAAATAATAGTCTCATGATATAGGAGACTACTATTTTATGTCATAGACATATGCTCAGAGTAGAGAAGCCCAGGATCATTTGACACCAATTTATAATATGGTTGAAATTGTAAGCATGTGATTTGTAAGCATGTGACACTCTCAGATAAGGTGTCAAAGGACCTCTCTCTCTCTCTCTCTCTCTCTCTCTCTCTCTCTCTCTCTCTCTCTCTCCTTATATATATATATATATATATATATATATATATATATATATATATATATATATATATATATGAAAAAAATATGTATTCTTTTAAAGGATAGTTATTGTAGTTAAAACTAATATTTTTTAATTAATATTTAAATTAAAAAAAACTCTTTCTCCTCCGTGATTTCTGTTTCTCTCAATATGAAATATAATAGTTTTGACTAAAATGACAATTTTATATCCTTTAAAATGACAAACACTAATGTATATATATATATATATGAATATGAGATAGGATATTATTACTACTAATTAGTGTTACTACCAATGTCACTATTACTTTGTTTCACCGTTAGATCGATTATGTTGATCCAACGATTATATTTATTTCCACCTTTGTATGGTTATAATTCCCCATATTTAATGTGAAAACATTAAATATGGGAAACCATAATCATACAAAGGTGGAAATAAATATAAAGTATTAAATATAGAGAGAAGAAAAAAGATTTTTAGAAAGTTAAATCATAATCGTTGGATCAACATAATCGATCTAACGGTAAAACAAAGTGGTACTGACATTGATAGTAATACTAATTGGTAATAACAATATCCTCTCTCTCTCTCTCTCTATATATATATATATATATATATATATATATTTATATATATATATATATATATATATCCTACAGCCTCAACTCTAGGGCATTGTTATATGTTCAGTATAAAGGATACAGTGTGCATCCCATACAGTCCTTAGGTGTGTGGTTAGAGGAATGCTCGTCTGTTAAGGGTGTTTCCTTGCCCCCAAATTAGATATGTGAAAACATTCCGTCTTTGGCTTCTATGTGTTTTCTTCATGACGGCTGCTTCAAGGGTGATGCTATCCAGGATCTGCAGCCAGACTCAACAGGGTTGCAGCATTTAGTGTTTTTTAGCCCTGGTTTTTTGGATTTGCTTGTTTGTTTTTAATTTTTCCATTATGGAGGATTTTTTATCGGCCCTCTAGTTGTTCTATACCAATTTTCTCTTCAATGATTTCTCCTATGAGAAAATATATTCTAATTTCATAGAATTACCTTCTCCATGACAAAGCAAAATGGGAAAGGATTGAGCACGCCTTGTGGCTTCATTTACCCCTTGTAACTTGTTACTCAAGGTCCTAGACAAGAACAGAAATATAAAAACTTCATTAAATTTGTATACAGAAGAGGGGATTGGTAGAATCAAACTAACATGATGAGTTAAAATAGAACAGAAGGCCAGACTTTGCACATGGAAGCCAGCCACTTAAACCAACAGCTGCACTTAAGTTGGCTGGATAAGGATTGTCATTCCCATATTTCCCAGCAGTAAAGCAGGATGCAGAGTAAAGGGCAGTGGCTGCTCCCATGCTAAACCCTCCAACGCCAAGCTTAACTGCCATACAAATATCAGGCTTGAAATTAATATTAACACAATTTTTGTTTTCCTGTGGTTGACAAGAAGCAATATACATACAACGAAACAAATATAAATAGTATTATAATCACGTAGAATGAATTAAGAATTTCATTGCCCTCCTACAGCATCTGAAATTGAGGATTTACATTTTCAACCTATTCATAAATGTAGTAAGGTTTAGGGAAATTTAACCATATATATCAAAATTTATCATTTGACAAGGACAAACAAAATTTGCTAATACCATTATTAAACGATAAGTTATGCAAATGTGGTAAATCATTTGTAAAGCAAACAATTCAACGCAGATAAGTTATGTTGACCAAATTTGCATATCTTTTTCTGCAAGAAACAGAATTTAACTGAGATGAGATCTCCAAGTCAGCCAGCTTTATAATGTCAACATGGGTCGCAAAAGTTTCAGAAGTTAACATTTAATTATCCAAAAGAAGGATGCAAAATGCTCTTTTACCATTTTCCCCTTTTATTTATTATTGTTATTTTTCTTTCTTTATTATATTCTTTCTTTTGGTTCGCAAGTCCATGTGTGATTGTTAGATTACCTCAATTTAACAAAGATCAAGCCAAGGAAATTTTCTAAGTAATTACAAACTTGAATACGAGTAAATTGAACTAGAGTACAACTATTAAGTTCTAAGTTTTATGAAAACGTAGCATCAAAATAAACATTAGGAAACAAAACTTGGCATTGACAGATTAAATTTCTTTTAAAAAAGCATGAAATGAAGTTACAAGAAAAAAATTGCATCAAAAAGTCACTAGAGAAACCTACTGTCTGCAGGTTCTGTAGACAACAAATTTGCAACATGTGCAGCTGCAGCATCCAAACCTTCTACGTCATCAGGAGCATCTTCTGAAAGGTCCCCCACATCAAACCCTAAGACATTCAAGTTGCAGTTAAGAAATTTATCAAAGACCAATTTAAGGTCATTTTAAGTTTTAAACCCCAAAATATCAGCTCTGTCCTCAAATACATTTCCATACTCCATGTATTACAATAACCGTGGGAAGGATGCTAAATTCTACTATCAATAAGATGTGATTATTGTGCAACATCTATATGGAAGCACACAAGCCTGTTTATTATATGTAAACCATAAACGCTAGAGGTTGATTATCATTATGAGAGCCTACAAAACAATCAAACTTACAAGCAGTAGAGGGAAAGCCACCAAATATAGATATTGGCTGAGTAGGAGCGGTTGGACATATCCATTTAATCTGCATTATATAATTAAAAGATGTGATCTTACATGCAAATATATGCAAATAGGTATTAGTCATATATGTTCTCCTTTAATAATTCAAAGTTCCTGTGTCCTTACGTTTGGAAGAGCAAGGGTCTCCAATAGCTGGGACCAACTGCAAAAGTAAAGCAAAAAATGAGATTCTGTTCTGTCTTTTGAAGTATAACCACATGATTAAAACCATGCGAAAATATCAAGTTGGCTCAAATTGTTATTCCTACTTCCTTTGTCTGATTTATGTCTCTCTCTCTTTTGGATCATGTTTTGCGTTTGATAAAAAAGAACTGCACTGGTCTCAACTCTCAAATTGGACATTTTAAATATTACATCTTCATAAGCTTTTTCCTTTAATCATCAAATACACTAGGAGATTTGAAGGAATGAGTAAAGAGATGGATGTCAAAAAAAAAAACTCATTTAGACAGATTATTTAAAACTTGCATCAAAACTCAAGTAACAATATCAATTACCAACATGCTCTCAAATCATTCTTTGATAATGTATATTTTGTAACATATTGGAAATAAAATTTCTCATGAAAGATGGTTAATTTAATAGTTCTTGTTAGAATAGTTGTTTAGAATAGTTAAGTGTATATAATAGAATAGTCCCACATCTTGTGGGCTTAGCTCATTAGGTCATTTAGTCTCTTTAAATAGAGAACTCTTGTACAGTTGTAATATACAATTATTCAATCTCAAGTTGGTACCAGAGCTATTTTTTCTGGGGATCCGCTTCCGCTAAAACCCTAAGCCCATTGCTTGGGTGTTCTCTTCTACTTTGTCGTGCGTCCTTCCGGCAAGTCTTCATCATTCGTGTGTCCTTCCGGCAGATTCTCTACGTCGTTCGTCCCTCCGGCTTATTTCTTCAACCGTCAGAACCACCTTTCACCGCCAGAACCACTGTTCGTCACTGTTCACTGCCACCAAAGTACTATTTCAAAGTCAATTTCAACCGGAAAAGCCTGCGATTAGATCCCTCTCTCTCCAATGACCTGTTATATGGAAGACCCATCATCGGAGGAGCCCCCACGCGCCTTCATGCGCAGCTCCCTCTCCCTGCACGTGGTGCTCACACGCCACCCTTCATCGGTGCGTGTGCACTGTTCCGGGATCCTTTTTCGGTCGTTCTGGGACAGAATAACTCGGTTTTTCCTCCTTTTTCCAGATCTGTGCTTGGTTCTTTGTGGGTCTCACATTCGGCGCATGTTTCTTCTTGATTGACTATTGTTTTCCTCTGTTTACTTGGTTCTGCAAATTTTTCTATTTTGTTTTAATGGTAGCATCATCCCTTAATCACTCGGAGGTTAATTCTCCTTCTCCTCCTGCCAAAACTTCCTCAGATATCATCTCTGTTAATGTTGGGCCCATTACCTCTTCCAAACCGAAGGGTTCTGATAACTACAAGAATTGGGCCACCTTTGTTCGTGTCTGGTTCTTTGGACAGGGGCATGGGCGTCATCTCACTATTCAACCTTCTATTGTCCCTAAGGCTGAGAAATCTGATTGGGAAAGGATTGATAATCAACTTCAAAGTATTCTTTGGCAGTCTATTAATCCAATTGTTTTGGTTATTTTCTACTCTTTTCAGACACGCTGACGTGTGGGAGGAAGCCAAACTCCTCTCCACTAATGATATCCAGTAGCTCTACTTTATCATGTCTCAACTCATGAATTTGAGCAAATCATCTGATATTTAGATGGAAACATATGTTGGCAAAAGTCGATCTTTGATGCAGGCATACTTGGAATGTTGCCTTACCCTTATGATGCTTCTTTCATATCGAAAACAAGTGGAACGTCTCTTCGTGGTTACCACTCTTTTTGGTCTTCCCAAGGAGTATAATGTTGTCCGTGACACTATCTTGACTAATGGGGATCCTAGTCTATCACTGACCTACCAACCCTTCTTGAATCTCAATAAGAAACCAATTTCTACTCCCGATTCACCTTCTGTTGTTGATTCCACTGCTCTTGTTTCCCATACTGGCATTCGCGAGAACAATGGAGTGGTCGCGGTTGTGGCCGGAGCCCTGGTGGACTTGGTCAGAGACCTCGTTGTAGTTATTGTCAGCAACTTGATCATTTTGAAGATCGTTGTTACACGAAATATCCTCACTTGCAACCTTCTCTTGTTGTGAATATAGCTCAGTCAGACACTGCATCGTCTGGTTAAGTCTCTCTCTCACCTGCGGACTATGCTGCACTTCAAACTCTTCTCAGGAAGGCTTCTCCTCAGTTTCAGCCCTCCCCTCCAGATACTGATAATCTCGTTGCTTGTGTCTCTCATTTTACATCGCTTGGTCCTTGGATATTTGACTCAGGTTCTACCGATCACCTCTGTGGTAATAAAGAACTCTTTACATCTCTTATTTACTCTGATCATTTACCTTCCTTTACCCTTGTTAATGGAACTAAATCCCCAGTTCGTAGGATTGGACAAGCTCGTCCGACCTCTACCTTGACCTTGACTGTTTATTATATTCCTAGCATCCCTTATAACTTAATTTCTATTAGTAAATTAGTCCACTCCCTCACTTGCACCATTACTTTCTCTAACCATTCTGTTTCTGTGCAGGATCTGGGTAGAGGGAAGACAATTGAAGTGGGCCGTGAGTCACGGGGGCTTCGCTATTTGGTTGTGCCTCGTCTTTCAGTGGCATGCTCTCTCACAGAATCTCCACAACTTATCCACAGTCACCTTGGTCATCCAAGTCTTTCAAAATTACAGAAGATGGTTCTTCTTTTATCGGGTCTTCGGTCTTTAGATTGTTTGTCGTGTCAGCAAGGAAAGCACACACGCTCCTCCTTTGCCAATCAAGTCAATAAACGAGCTGATGCTCCTTTCTCTATTATTCATTCAGATATTTGGGGTCCAAATCATACTTAGTCTGTTTTAGGTTTTAGGTATTTTGTTACTTTTATTGATGATTATTCCCGTTGTACCTGGATTTATTTAATGAAAAATCCTTCTAAATTATTTTCCATTTACAAAAAGTTTTCTGATGAGATTCATACTCAATTTGGTGTTTCTATTCGTATTCTAAGTAATGATAATGCTAAGGAATATGTTTCTTTTGACTTTTCTAATTTCTTGGTTAAACAAGGTACTTTACATCAAACCACTTGTCCTCACACTCCATATAACACCTCATAAATCTAAATGTGAAATTATATGCTATAATGTGGGTTAAAAGGGAAGGATTAATGAAAATCCGAAGATTAAGGCCAAACTGAGTGAAAAGGGCAAAATGGTAATTTATCAAACATGTATCCCTAGGCATGAAAAAAATTGAGTAGAAGACCTCAAATGATAAAAGTAATGCCGAAAATGGATTCAGGACGAAAAATCGAGTGGATAGGCAAGTTTCAAAAAATTTGAGGAATAGTAATTTTTCCGGTGTAAAATATTGCGGTATAATTGTACCGTTAAGCGTGAAATTATGATCATTATTTTTATGAAGTAAAAATATGACGTGAACAAGAAAAATATGTAGGTTATGAATTTGTGGGTTAAATTAGGTGATTAATTAAAGTTAAATCGCATGTGGGACCCACCTATGACTTAAGTGACTTATATGTCACCATTTCTACACCTTCTCTCTCCTAGTTTCTTCTTCTTCCCCGTGTTCTTCTCCTCCATAGCCGTGAGAGACAAAGAATTCCCATTCCTTGTAACTTCACCAAATCTTAACCAAATCAAGTGATCTTTGGCTTGAAACTTGATGCAAATCACCATCTAAAGCCATTGGTGGTGCTCTTGAGCCATGAAAACCATGGGATTTAGTGAAAAACCCTACCCAAACCCGCGACCATGTGTTGAAAATAGGTGTTCTTGGTGTTGTTTCTTGAGCTATTGTTTGGGTATTGTGTGAGGAGCCTTTGACCTTGATTCTTGGTGAGTAGCTCTACTTGCAAGTATTTAATTTGGTGGATTTGAAATTGATGACCTAAAGCATGTGTATATGGACTGATATAGTTAGAGAGCTCAAATTGAAAATGTGTATGAGATAAAAGTAGCTTGGAATGATGTGTTTGAGTGATTAAACTCATAAAAATTATTGGTGAAATCATTGGATAACTTAGGAAAAATTTGTAATGGATGTTGTCATGGAAACCATAAATGTGTTGTGTGAAAATAGAATGGTTAGTTGTTGTAGAATGTGGTAATATGATTGTTTGAGGTGTATGATTGTTGAATTGGTAATTGAGATGAGGTATTGATGAATGTGATGTTTAGAAACCTTTGATGATGTATGATGAATGGGGGTAGTTGGGAACCTCAAATGATGATGCTCCTTTGGAGTTATATACTTAAAATGCCAAATAATGATGATTCATGTAATAAAATTTATTGTGATTTGGGATTCCATAACTTGGTGTATTTTGGTGGAAATTGGTGAAAATGAGAAATGTGAACATGAATTGTGATGGTTGGGAATGTTGGTAATGTGTAAATAATACGATTATATGATGAGTATGAGTGTGGAATTGGATTGAATACCCCTAGGTTGATGGGAGTGTGAAATTTGACCTATTGAGGTCATTGGTGGGGTGATGGTGTAAAAATGATATAAGTGATGTTGTATGATGGCAATTGGGGCTTAAATGAATGGTAGGTTGATATGGTGTGGTTAATTGGCCAATGATGATGAATTAGGAAAGATAAGAGTAAATAACCTTGGCCTAAGTGATTCTAATTGATTAAGAATTGTGAAATTGATGTGTTCTTGTAAATGGTTGATGATCATGTTGTTGATCATATAGGTTGCCTCTCTCGGACGCTATAGAAGCGGAATTAAGCTTGGAGCTTACGTTGAGGAGCATTGGCTTCGGAATGAGGTAAACCTTTGGAACTTGAGTTTTATTCCCTCGTGTGTTCCACCACACCTAGTGGAAGGTTGTGGTTGGATTTGATGCCTTTGATTACGTATAAATGTATGTTCATGCATTATTGACATGATTGTGTGACATGTTTGGAACATGTTGTGTGATAAAATTGTGATCTCTGGCCAGTAGATGTGTGTTGGTTTGGACTTCCGCTGGAGATATCCTTTGGGGATTCCGGTCGGGTTGTTGCCGTGGAACCGACTCTGGGAGCGGTACCAGGATGATCCAAACATGGGACTTCCGCTGGATAGGGCTCATGAGGAGTTCCAGTTGGGTTTTGCCATGGGGTCGTCTCAACCATGGGAGAGGCACCAGGAAGATTCTGGGAGTTATATGATGGGGTCCTTTAAGGGAATCCTGATGTGGATGTCCTTGGATTTGTGCCCAGTTGTTGTGTGATATTTGTATGTTATACATTTTATATGATGATCATTGTATGCACATTGAGTGAGCCATGGGGTGGAGTGATCCTCCAGTACCCTTGGTTTACTGAGATATATTTGTATATCTCACCCCGCGTTTGGGGACATCATTTCAGGTCTTGCTGAGCATGGTGGATCTCCGGGCAAGAGGCCCGCTTAGTGGAGGAGTAGAGCGTGAGGTGCATTTGGAGAGTATGACATATTGAAGGATTTCATTTGATGTACATAGTATAGTATTTGATATTTTGGACTTAGGTTATGAACTTGTTGCATGCGGACATTGCCATGCTCTTGTATATTTATGACTATATGTTAAGTCCTTTAAAATTGATGTATAGTTATGCCTCTTGTCATTTTGTATTTTGAGTGAGCATGGGACTTGTCCATGGCCACATAATAGTATTTTGAGGCATTGGAAGACTTGAGTTGTAAATAGACCATTGGTTGTGTAAAATGGCTATGATATTGCAAATGGTTGTAATGGATGCATTCATAATAAATATGCATGATGGAAGGGCCTAGAGCCTACATTAGGACATGTGTAAAATGTATATGAAGTAGCAATGTGTTAAGAGTAAGTTAGACCACTCATTTTGGGTCTTAAAAGTTGTCATCTGTTATTTTTGCTGCATAGTAATCGATTACTTTTCATTGGCAATCGATTACCTGCAACAGGGAACGAAAAATTAAGCTTATGTCTTCAAAGTAATCGATTACCAGAGCATTGGTAATCGATTACCTAGTTCAGTAATCGATTACCAATATCTGGTAATCGATTACCAGAAAACAGGGGAGCCCAATTTGAGGTTCTGACTTCTACAGTAACCTTAGGTAATCGATTACCTCAAGGATGGTAATCGATTACCACTGTGTTAAAATTTAAAAATGTGTTTTCTAAAAGCTAAAATGAATGGTATTGCTTAGAGAGATTATAATTGGTATGTTTTATACTTCCGCGAGTTTTGCATTTACAATTATGGCGTTGTTTTAATTGATTACGGAAATGGTTAATGTTTAAAGAAAGGAATGTAATAAAAGAAAAAGTTTACTCGTAATTTAATTAACTCAATTACTGTGATTGTAACTGCGCTTTATACCATATGCAATGATAACATTACCGGTACGTAACGGGCTGTTACACTCCACAACAAAATGGGGTGGCTGAACGTAAAAATGGACATATCATTGAAACTGCTCGTACCCTTCTTATTCATATGCAGGTTCCTCTTCACTTCTGGGCAGATACCGTACTTGCCTCTTGTTTTCTCATCAATCGCATACCTTCATCTGTGCTCAACAATGACATTCCCCCATAATCTATTGTTTCCAGATGCTCCTCTTTATCCTCTATCTCCACATGTCTTTGGTTGTACTTGTTTTGTTCATGATCTCACTCCAGGTAAGGACAAGTTAACATCCAAAGCCTTTAAGTGTATCTTTCTTGGTTATTCTCGTATTCAGAAGGGTTATCGTTGTTATTTTCCTGATCTTAAGCATTATATTGTTTTCGCTGATGTTATTTTCCTTGATCAACAACCTTTTTATTCTATCCCATCTCAGTTGCCACAGGTTGATCAGGTTCTTCCTGTTCCTTTTCTTGACTTGTTTTACCAGCTGCAGGTAACTCTCTCCCAGAGGAAAGACCTTTTGCCTCATTCCCTGCAGACAGCCCCTTTCTCACCTATCAGCGTCATCAAAAAGTGTCTCCTGTGAACTTCAACCTAGGTGACTCGTCGCCTTCTCCTGTCATCTCTTCCCCTTCAACTCCTTCAACAGTGGCTCTTCCCATTGCCCAAAGAAAATGTATACGTACTATCCGGAACCCTTATCCTCTTTATACCTTTTTAAGCTATGACTGTCTTTCTATTCCTTATTACTCTTTTGTTTCTAGTCTTTCTTCTGTTTCTATTCCCAAGACCACAGGTGAAGTGATGCTTGATGAGATGACTGCTCTTCATTCCAACGGCTTGGGATCTTGCCCTCGCTGCTGTTCGTCACTGGCCACTCCTTCAACTAGACATTAAAAATGTTTTTCTTCATGGTGATTTACAAGAAGTTTACATGGAGCAACCACCTGGGTTTGTTGCTCAGGGGAAGTCTGGGATGGTGGGCAGACTTCGTAAATCCTTATACGGCCTCAAGCAATCTATTAGGGCATGGTTCAGTCGTTTCAGTTCTTCCGTTCAGACTTTGGCTTAATCCGCAATAAGGTCGATCATTCTATGTTTATAGGTTCAAATCTCCTGATAAGTGCATATATATGTTAGTCTATGTCGATGACACTATTATCATTGGGAGTGATCACGCTGGGATTCGCCAGTTAAAACAATAGTTGTTTAGTCAATTTCAAACAAAGAATCTTGGTAAGATAGGGTATTTTTATCTGTCAAAGGAATATGCCTTAGATATCCTAGAGGAGACTGGTATGTTGGGGTGTAAGCCAGTTGATACACCCACGAATCCGACTATCAAATTATTGCCCAGACAGGAAGAGCCATTATCTAATCCTGGACGTTATCAAAGGTTGATTAGGAAGCTCAATTATCTCACTGTGACTAGGCCTGACATTTCTTTTGTTGTTAGTATGACTAATCAATTCCTTGACTCCTTGTGATTCTCATTGGGAAGTTGCTGTGAGGATCCTCCAGTACATCAAAGGAGCACCAGGGAAAGGCTTATTATATTCAGATCAGGGAAATACAGAAATTTGTGGTTATTCAGATACTGATTGGGCAGGATCACCCTCGGATAGGCGCTATACTTCAGGCTATTGTGTCTTCTTTGGAGGAAACCTGATTTTTTGGAAAAGTAAGAGTTAAATGTAAAAGAATACGTTGTGTATTGATCTGTGTCAGGGAGTTACAATATATAGAGACCCTAATGGGCTTAACTGCTTAAGTGTAAGGCCCAAACCTAATCCTAATACAGTCAGAATACAGTCAGACTATTTACGGATAAGACAGAATCCAATCATATCTAATCATATCATATTTAATATTCTAACACTCCCCCTCAAGCTGGTGCGTATATATTATGAGCACCAAGCTTGTTACAAATGTATTCAACCCGATGACCTCTAAGAGCTTTAGTGAAAACATCCGCTAGTTGATCAGAGGAGTTGACGAAAGCAGTCTTGATTTCTCCTGACTGAATCTTTTCTCGAATGAAGTGACAATCAATCTCTATATGTTTGGTCCTCTCAAGAAAGACAGGATTAGAGGATATATGTAGCGCAGCTTGATTATCACAGATGAGTGTCATGGGTTGTTTCTGTTCACAAAGATGAAGCTCCTGAATCAACTGCTTTAACCAGACTAACTCACAGGTAGCATTTGCCATTGCACGATACTCAGCTTCTGCACTAGATCGAGCAACAACAGGTTGTTTCTTGCTCTTCCACGAAATTAAGTTTCCTCCAAAGAAGACACAATAGCCAGAAGTAGAACGCCTGTCCGAGGGTGATCCTGCCCAATCAGCATCTGAATAACCACAAATTTCTGTATTTCCCTGATCTGAATACAACAAACCTTTTCCTGGTGCTCCTTTGATGTATCGGAGGATCCTCATAGCAGCATCCCAATGTGAATCACAAGGGGAATCAAGAAACTGACTAGCCGTACTAACAACGAAAGAAATATCTGGCCTAGTCACAGTAAGATAGTTGAGCTTCCCAATTAGCCTCCGATAACGTCCAGGATCAGATAACGGCTCCCCCTGTCCGGGTAATAACTTGACATTAGGATCCATAGGTGTATCAACTGGTTTACTCCCCAACATACCAGTTTCTTCTAGGATATCCAAGGCATATTTCCTTTGACAGATAGAAATGCCCTGTCTGGATTGCGCCACCTCAATTCCCAAGAAGTAACGCAGCTTCCCAAGGTCCTTTGTTTGAAATGTACTAAACAAATGCTGTTTTAACTGACGAATTCCGTCTTGATCACTTCCGGTGAAAATGATGTCGTCAACATAGACTAACAAATAGATACACTTATCAGGAGATGTAATCCTATAAAACACAGAATGGTCAACTTTACTGCGGATTAAGCCAAACGCCTGAACAGCAGAACTGAAGCGACTGAACCATGCTCGAGGAGACTGCTTGAGACCATATAAGGATTTCCGAAGACGACACACCTTTCCAGACTCCCCCTGAGCAACAAAACCAGGTGGTTGCTCCATGTAAACTTCTTCTTGTAAATCACCATGAAGAAAGGCATTTTTGATGTCAAGTTGAAGGAGTGGCCAGTGACGAACAGCAGCAAGGGCAAGAAAGAGGCGGACTGACGCCATCTTAGCGACCGGAGAAAATGTATCGCTATAATCAAGCCAAAGATTTGAGTAAAACCCTTGGCAACTAAACGTGCCTTGAGACGATCAATATGGCCATCAGGTCCAACTTTCACAGTAAAAACCCAGCGACAACAAACTATAGACTTCTCTGGAGGAGCAGAAACAAGGTCCCAAGTGCCATTGGAATGAAGTGCAGTCATCTCATCAAGCATTGCTTGGCGCCACCCTGGATGGGAAAGTGCTTCACCTGTGGTCTTAGGAATAGAAATAGAAGAAAGACTAGAAACAAAGGTGAAATGAGGTGAAGAAAGACGGTCATAACTCAAAAAGGTATAAAGAGGATAAGGGTTACGAGTAGTACGTGTACCTTTTCTTTGAGCAATGGGAAGAGTCTCTGATGAAGGATTCGGAGGGGAAGAAGCAACAGCAGTGGGCGATGAGTCAGCAACAGTCGAGTCGACAGGAGGCACAGTTTTGTGACGCTGATAGGTGAGAAATGGACGGTCTTCAGGTATAGAAGCAATAGGTTGCTCATCTGGAATAGGAGCACCTACAGCTGGCAAAGACAAGTCAAGAAAAGGGACAGGAAGTACATGATCAACCTGTGACATCTGAGATGGGATAGAATTAAAGGGTTGTTGATCAAGAAAAGTGACATCAGCGGAAACTAAGTAACGCTTAAGGTCGGGAGAATAACAACGATAACCCTTTTGAAGACGAGAATAACCAAGAAAGATACACTGAAAGGCTTTGGATGTTAACTTATCCTTACCAGGAGTGAGATCATGAACAAAACAAGTACAACCAAAGACATGTGGAGTTAGAGGATAAAGAGGAACATCTGGAAGCAATAGATTATGAGGAATGTCATTGTGGAGCACAGATGAAGGCATGCGATTGATGAGAAAACAAGAGATGAGTACAGCACCTGCCCAGAAGTGAAGGGGAACCTGCATATGAATAAGAAGGGTACGGGCAGTTTCAATGAGATGTCTGTTTTTACGTTCAGCCACCCCATTTTGTTGTGGAGTGTGAGGACAAGTAGTTTGATGTAAAGTACCTTGTGTGGCCAAGAAATTAGAAAAATCAATAGAAACATATTCCTTAGCATTATCACTACGTAGAATACGAATAGAAACACCAAATTGAGTATGGATCTCAGTAGAAAACTTTTTATAAATGGAAAATAACTCAGAACGATTTTTCATTAAATAGGTCCAAGTGCAACGGGAAAAATCATCAATAAAGGTAACAAAATACCGAAAACCTAAGACAGACAAGGTACGACTTGGACCCCAGATATCTGAATGAACAAGAGAGAAAGGGGCATCAGCTCGTTTATTGACTCGACTGGCAAAAGAGGAGCGTGTATGCTTCCCTTGTTGACATGAGACACAATCTAAAGACTGAAGACCGGACAAAAGAGGAACCATTTTCTGCAACTTTGAAAGACTTGGATGACCAAGGCGACTGTGGATAAGTTGTGGAGATTCTGTGAGAGAGCATGCTACTGAAGGACGAGGCACATCCAGATAATAAAGCCCCCGTGACTCACGACCCACTCCAATCATTTTTCCCGTACCCGGATCCTGCACAGAAACAGAATGGTTAGAGAAAGTAATGGTGCAAGTGAGGGAGTGGATTAACTTACTAATAGAAATTAAGTTATAAGGGATGCCAGGAATGTAATAGACAGATGTCAGGGCCAAGGTAGAGGTCGGACGAGCTTGTCCAATCCCACGAACTGGGGCTTTGGTTCCATCCGCAAGGGTAAAAGACGGTAAATGATCAGAATAAGTAAGAGATGTAAAGAGTTCCTTATTACCACAGAGATGATCGGTAGCACCGGAGTCAAATATCCAAGTGCCAAGTGATGTAGAATGAGAAACACAAGCAACGGGATTACCAGTATAAGGCTGAGACTGAGGAGAAGCCTTCCTGAGAGGGGTTTGGAGTGCGGCATAGTCCGAACCTGAACCAAATGATGCATTGTCTGACTGAGCTATATTTGCAACAATAGAAGGAGAGTTAACCTCCGAGAGATCAGGAGATGCTGCTGCCATTTAAAGATAAAATATAAAAGCCGTAAACGAAGGCAAACGATATCCAATCAAGAAGAACCACGCGTCTAAGGTCAGACCCACGGAGAAACAATCACAGATCCAGAAAGGGGAGGAGAAGAAGAGCTTCTCTGTCCAAGACCGGCCGGAAAAAGCCGCCGGAATAGTGCTCACGCGCCGGCAGAAGGTGGCGCGTGAAGCCCACGCGCATTGAAGACAGGTGGCGCGTGACGGCGCGTGGGAGATGCGTTGCTGACCGGACCACCACAGACCTGGTCGCCGGGAAGAGAGGGTCCTGATCGCGTGAAGTTTGGTCGGAAAAGTCGCCGGAAAAAGTCTCCGGTTGCCTGAACAGTGATTCTGACGGCGGGCGGTGGTTCCGGTGGCCGTCGGAGGTGCTGACGCGTTTGGAAAAATCACTCAGAGGCTGTTTACAGCCCTAGAAGGCTTGCCAGAAGGACGCACGGCAAGAAAGAGGACTCCTAAGCAGTGGGCTTAGGTTTTTAAAGCAAAAAACAAGGTTTCTGAGCGGAAGCGAGGGTTCCTAGAACGAAAGAGCTCTGATACCAAGTTAAATGTAAAAGAATACGTTGTGTATTGATCTGTGTCAGGGAGTTACAATATATAGAGACCCTAATGGGCTTAACTGCTTAAGTGTAAGGCCCAAACCTTCGCAAGCAATCTGCAAAACTGGTAACAAGATTAGCACACTTCAAAGGGTCCTTGATATGTTCCTTGTAACATGCTAAGGAAGCAAGCTTCTCAGCCATGCAAGGCTCAGGCTTTGGGTTTGGAAGCTTATACTCTTTATCATGGAGATCCTTTGCCTTTTGGTTACTTCCTGCAACATGTTCTCCTCCTGCTTCTGCAATCTTTCCAAAACCTTCTCACTTTCCTGAAGCACAGACTGAATGCCTTCTAACTCTGAATGGGCAGGTTGTACAGGTAATGTTGCAGGTAGAAACAGAGGGGGCTGCACTGGCCACCCTGGAGCAGCTGCACTCTCGGGCTTTCCAGTTAAATTTGATTGGGGCTTATCAGTCCCTCTTGGCCCCTTACGTCTAATCCTTCTAGTTTTCTTCTTTACGACCGCATCATCAACAAGCTGATTAACAAGGTCATTGCCTATCTGAATTGTAAACTCACCCATACTACTATGGTAACTCCGAATCGCACGATAATGACGATAATTTTCGATTTCGCGAGTTATCGCACTAAACTAAGGATATTGATAATTTCCTCGGTAACGGAGGCAGGTTGCATCTCTGCAAGTGCAAACCCTAATACGATGGCCCAGACTCCAGCTAAAGCGACCTCACTCTCATTCACACAATTCCAAGTGCAGCGGAAGCGTGGTGGGCCCATAACCCACAGGTCCCTGGATCGAACCAGGCTCTGATACCAAGTTAAATGTAAAAGAATACGTTGTGTATTGATCTGTGTCAGGGAGTTACAATATATAGAGACCCTAATGGGCTTAACTGCTTAAGTGTAAGGCCCAAACCTAATCCTAATACAGTCAGAATACAGTCAGACTATTTACGGATAAGACAGAATCCAATCATATCTAATCATATCATATCTAATATTCTAACAGTAAGAAACAAACTGTTGTTGCCCGATCTAGTGCAGAGGTCGAGTATCTGCAATGAGAGTTGCTACCTGCGAGCTAATCTGGTTAAAGCAGTTGATCGAACTCCATCTTTGTGAATAGAAAGAGCCAATGACACTCATTTGGGACAATCAAGTTGCGTTACATATATCATCTAATCATATATTTCATGAGAGAACCAAACACATAAAGATCGATTGTCACTTCATTCGAGAAAAGATTCAATTTGGAGAAATCAAAACGACATTTGTCAACTCCAATGATCAACTTGCGGATGTCTTCACTAAAATGCTCTTAGAGGTCCTCGAGTTGAATACAACTTGTTGTAACAAGCTGAGTGCTTACAATATATACACATCAGCTTGAAGGGGAGTGTTAGAATAATTCAGTGTATATAATAGAAATAGTCTCACATGTGAGCTTAGCCCATTAAGTCATTTAGTCTCTTTAATAGAGAACTCTTGTCCAGTTGTAATATACAATTATTTAATCTCGAGTGTTTTAAAAAATTATAAATATCAATAAAGTTAATCAGGAGTGAGCCACTTGAATTCTGTTGATTTGAGAATTTTGGTGGCAGATATAGCTCATGCATGCAAGGATCAATCTACTTGAATATAAAATAATATGTTGTGTATTGATCTAATTCAGAGAGTTACAATATATAGAGACCCTAATGGGCTTAAGTGAAAGGCCAAGACCTAATCCAAACAGAATATTTACAGATAGGAAGTAATCCAATCATATCTAATATATTCTAACACTCCCCCTCAAGCTGGTGCGTATATATTGTGAGCACCAAGCTTGCTACAAATGTATTCAACCCGAGGACCTCTAAGAGCTTTAGTGAAGACATCCGCTAATTGATCAGAAGAGTTGACAAAAGCTGTCTTGATTTCTCCTGAATGAATCTTTTCTCGAATGAAATGACAATCAATCTCTATATGTTCGGTTCTCATGAAATAAAGGATTAGAGGATATATGTAGCGCAACTTGATTATCACAAATGAGTGTCATGGGTTGTTTCTGTTCACAAAGATGAAGCTCCTAAATCAACTGCTTTAACCAGATTAACTCACAGGTAGTATTTGCCATTGCACGATACTCATCTTCTGCACTAGATCGAGCAACAACAGGTTGTTTCTTGCTCTTCCAAGAAATTAAGTTTCCTCCAAAGAAGACACAATAGCCGGAAGTAGAACGCCTGTCCGAGGGTGATCCTGCCCAATCAGCATCTGAATAACCACAAATTTCTGTATTTCCCTGATCCGAATACAACAACAAACCTTTTTCCTGGTGCTCCTTTGATGTATCGGAGGATCCTCACAGCAGCATCCCAATGAGAGTCACAAGGGAAATCAAGGAACTGACTAGCCGTACTAACAGCGAAAGAAATGTCTGGCCTAGTCACAGTAAGATAATTGAGCTTCCCAATTAGCCTCCATAACGTCCAGGATCAGATAAAAGGCTCCCCCTGTCCGGACAATAACTTGACATTGGGATCCGTGGGTGTATCAACTGGTTTACACCCAACATACCGATCTCTTCTAGGATATCCAAGGCATACTTCCTTTGACAGATAGAAATGCCCTGTCTAGATTGCGCCACCTCAATTCCCAAGAAGTAACACAGCTTCCCAAGGTCCTTTGTTTGAAATGCACTGAATAAATGTTGTTTTAACTGACGAATTTTGTCTTGATCACTTCCGGTGAGAATGATGTCATCAACATAGACTAACAAATATATGCACTTATCAGATGTGATCCTATAAAATACAGAATGGTCAACTTTACTGCGGATTAAGCCAAACGCCTAAACAGCAGAAATGAAGCGACTGAACCATGCTCGAGGAGACTGCTTGAGACCATATATGGATTTTCGAAGACGACACACCTTCCCAGACTCTCCCTGAGCAACAAAACCAGGTGGTTGCTCCATGTAAACTTCTTGTAAATCACCATGAAGAAAGGCATTTTTGATGTCAAGTTGAAGGAGTGGCCAGTGACGAACAGCAGCAAGGGCAAGAAATAAGCGAACTGACGCCATCTTAGCGACCGGAGAGAATGGATCGCTATAATCAAGGCCGAAGATTTGAGTAAAATCCTTTGCAACTAAACGTGCCTTGAGACGATCAACATGGCCATCAGGTCCAACTTTCAAAGTAAAAACCCAGCGACAACCAACTATAGACTTCTCTGGAGGAGCAGAAACAAGGTCCCAAGTGCCATTGGTATGAAATGCGGTCATATCATCAAGCATCGCTTGGCGCCACCCTGGATGGGAAAGTGCTTCACCTGTGGTCTTAGGAATAGAAACAGAAGAAAGACTAGAAACAAAGGTGAAATGAGGAGGAGAAAGACGATAATAGCTCAAGAAGGTATAAAGAGGATAAGGGTTACGAGTAGTACGTGTACCTTTTCTTTGAGCAATAGGAAGAGCCGCTGGTGAAGGATTCGGAGGGGAAGAATCAACAGCAGGGTGCGATGAGTTAGCAGGAGTCAAGTCGACAGGAGGCACAGTTTTACGACGCTGATAAGTGAGAAATGGACGGTCCTCAGGTACTGAAGCAATAGGTTGCTCATCTGAAATAGAAGCACCTGCAGCTGGCAAAGACAAGTCAAGAAAAGGAACAGGAAGAACATGATCAACCTGTGACAATTGAGATGGGATAAAATTAAAGGGTTGTTAATCAAGAAAGGTGACATCAGCGGAAACTAAGTAACGCTTGAGATCGGGAGAGTAGCAATGATAACCCTTTTGAAGACGAGAATAACCAAGAAAAATGCATTTAAAAGCTTTGGATGTTAACTTGTCCTTACCAGGAGTGAGATCATGAACAAAACAGGTACAACCAAAGACATGTGGGGATAGAGGATAGAGAGGAACATCTGAAAACAATAAGTTATAAGGAATGTCATTATTAAGCACAGATGAAGGCATACGGTTGATGAGAAAACAAGAAGCAAGGACTACATCGGCCCAGAAGTGAAGAGGAACATGCATGTGAATAAGAAGAGTCTGTGCAATCTCAATGAGATGTCTATTCTTACGTTCAGCTACTCCATTTTGATGTGGAGTGTGAGGACAAGTAGTTTGGTGTAAAGTACCCTATGTGGCTAAGAAATTAGAAAAGTCAACAGAAACATATTCCTTAGCATTATCACTACGTAAAATACGAATAGAAGCACCAAATTGAGCATGAATTTCAGCAGAGAATTTTTGATAAATAGAAAATAACTCAGAACAGTTTTTCATTAAATAAATCCAAGTACAACGGGAAAAATCATCAATAAAGGTAACAAAATACCGAAAACCTAAAACAGACACATTATGACTAGGACCCCAAATATCTGAATGAATAATTGAAAAAGGAGCATCAGCTCGTTTATTGACTCGATTAGCAAAGAAGGAGCATATGTGCTTTCCTTGCTAACATGACTGACAATCTAAAGTCTGAAGACCGGATAAAAGAGGAACCATCTTCTGTAATTTTGAAAGACTAGGATGCCCAAGACAACTGTGGATGAGTTGTGGAGATTCTGTGAGAGAACAAGCAACTGAAGGACTTGGCACAACCAGGTAGAATAGACCCCGTGACTCACGGCCTACTCCAATCGTCTTCCCCGTACCCGGGTCCTGCACAGAAACAGAATGGTTTGAGAAGGTGACAATACAGTTAAGAGAATTGATCAATTTACTAACAAATATTAAATTATAAGGGATTTAGGAATGTAATAGACAGATGTCAAGGTCAATGAGGAGGTTGGACAGATTTGTCCAATCGGGCCTTAGTGCCATCAGCAAGAGTAAAAGAGGGTAAATTATCAGAATGTGAGGGATGAAAAGAGTTCCTTATTACCACAGAGGTGATCAGTAGCACCTGAGTCAAATATCCAAGGGCCAAGTGATGCAGAATGAGAAACACAAGCAACGGGATTACCAGTTTCTGAAGCAGAGGCCTGAGACTGAGGAGAGGCCTTCCTGAGAAGGGTCTGGAGTGCTGCATAGTCTACAGAGGAGAGAGAGACTGTACCATTTGAAGCAGTATCCGATTGAGCTATATTAGCAGCATAAGAAAGTCGCAGGTGAGGATACTTTGTGTAGCAATGTTCCTCATAATGACCAAGTTGCTGACAATAATGACAACGAGGTCGCTGACCACGTCCTCCTGGGCCACGTCCTCCCTGGCCTCTACCACGACCACATCCACCTCCAATGTTCCCACAAAAGTCAGTACGGGAAACTAGAGCAGTGGAATCAACAGCAGCAGACAAACGTCCACCTCCAATGTTCCCGCGAAAGTCAGTACGAGAAACTAGAGCAGTGGAATCAACAACAGCAGACAATGCAGGAGCAGATTTCTTATTAAGATTCAGAAGATGCTGATACGTCATTGATAAATCAGGATCCCCACTAGTCAAGATAGTATCCCAGACATTATCATATTCTTCGGGGAGACCAGACAGTGTGGCAACCATAAAAAGACGTTCCACCTGATCACCGATCAAGAAGAGGTGCGCACAAAAAGTCAGACCCACAGAGAACCAACCACAGATCTGGAAAGAGGAGAAGAAGGCGAGCTTCTCTGTCCAAGACCGACCGGAAAAAGCTGCCGAAATAGTGCACATGCGCCGGCAGAAGGTGGCGTGTGAGCACCACACGCAGAGGAGATGGGTGGCGCGCGAGAGCTTCGATGGTGGCCGGACTTCCACAGACTTGGTCGCCAGGAGGAGAGGGTTCTGATCGCGTATGGTCCGGGCTGAAAACTCGCCAGAAAACTTCTCCGGCGGCCTGAACAGTGACGGACGGTGGTTCCGGTGGCCGTCGAAGGTGATGACGCGTTCGGGAATAACTCAGAAAGGGTTTACAGCCCTTGATGGCTTGCCAGAAGGACGCACGACAAAGAAAAGAGGACTCCTAAGCAGTGGGCTTAGGTTTTAAAGCGAAAACAAGGTTTTAAGCGGAAGCGAGAGTCCCCAGAACAAAAGAGCTCTAGTACCGACTTGAATATAAAATAATATGTTGTGTATTGATCTAATTCAGAGAGTTACAATATATAGAGACCCTAATGGGCTTAAGTGAAAGGCCCAGACCTAATCCAAACAGAATATTTACAGATAGGAAGTAATCCAATCATATCTAATATATTCTAACAAATCTCATAACTTTTGTTCTAGGAATTAGGTTGAACACCCGTATTTATAAGGGATTCAACAGCTGTTGACAAATTTCCACGTACTTAATTGGACCAAGAAACATTATGCACTCACAATTAATAAATCTAAATACCTAGACTGAATAAAATACTTCGATAACTATTCATTATCAAAGTCCCAAGAACTATTTACTTTTGGAAGTAAAGCCAGTTCCTGACTTCATGCTATTAATTATTCAGAGTATTAAGTATGCAAGTATAAACTTCATTATATTGTGTTCTTGGAGCATAGGCTCAACACTCATGCTGAATATAAGAATGCAAATGATGCTAACTAAAATTAAATGTCCTACCAAAGTTCCACCACTTATGTTAAGGCAAAGATTGAGAGAGAGAAAGTAAGAGAAGGAGTGCAAGTGAGAGAGAGAGAGAGAGGGGAGGGCATAGAGACAGAAAGAGAAAGAAAAAGATAATTTCTTTGCTGTTTTCATTCTTTGGTCTGCTGGCCTTAAAAAGCCCAAGTCAACTTACCAAAAAAAAAAACACGGAAAGTAAATAAAATGACAACAATTCAAATTCGAAAATGAGCAATTAATTTGCAGATCCTCCTAGCTAGCAATAACAATAAAATAAAATCAGCCCAAATCCCATAATAGAAAGAATCTCCGGCAGCCACTATTAGCAATATTGCGATTTGTTCGCCTTGAATACACGTGGAGTAATTGCGTGTATCAACTTAACTAGGGTAGGAATCTCTAGGCAGTCACAAACACCTTTACAAGTCTAAATATCTATTGACAAAAAAGCTATAAACAATCTGATACGGACCAGCATATGAAAGTGTACAAGAGGGATAAAAAGAGGAGGATTTGGGCCAGGCCCATTGCTGAATTAGCAGAGGATTCCCAAAGTG
Organism: Gastrolobium bilobum; assembly: GCF_033153095.1. NCBI lineage: Eukaryota > Viridiplantae > Streptophyta > Magnoliopsida > Fabales > Fabaceae > Gastrolobium > Gastrolobium bilobum. The sequence continues at coordinate 40,383 of NW_026899771.1, read as the reverse complement.
ACCCCCAACAGAATGCATAGGTGGCTGAAGTTGGTTAAAAGTGGTGTGAAGGGGAGGAGAGTGGGGCATTGGAAAATCTGAACTGGAATTGGGACCTTGGGAGAGAGTAGAGCCTCTCTAATTGCTCTAAACTATCATTTCCCTTTTTGCTGTTATTTTTCCTTTTCTGCTATACAGATTTCACAGAGATTGTAGACATTTCCATCATTGCAATTCTGTTTCTTTAAGCTTGAACCGTATCTTGTAATTTTCAGTCGTTGAAATACAAGATTCCAGCATTTATTTTCCAATTTCTGTGTTATTGTGAGTTGAATTGTTTGAACTTGAAAGGGTTTTATCACAATCTATTACTATTGATTGGATAAATCACAAATTTAATATCAAAAACCCAAAGAAAACCAAAATAGAACTCTTGTTTTTGTCAAAATTAAAAACAAGTGACGGGATACAGAAGACAGATCAGACAAATATTTGAGCCTGATTGGTTTATCCTCTGGAATTAACTGGTCCATTTTGGCTCCAAGAAAGTTAAATAAAATCAAATTACAAGCAATAATAAATTATCCAAAAGGGTCACCAAACAACATCAGCAGTAAACAAGATAATTAAAAATGATCAAACTGTTACTTCACTGATATATTAAGAGATAGGGAAAATGGAATTATATAATGTAAAAAAGTCAAAACTACTGAAATGTAAAAACAAATATCTCACTTTCCTTACCATTATATTAAAATTAGCTTTAAAGATACTTTCAGAAACTCATCCAAGCAAATTGACAGGAATAAAATTATCTTTGCATTTTTTTGCAAAGAAGTTGTTTCCTAGACTCAAACCCGTGACCTTCCAGTCACAAGGAGTGATCTCACCACTGTTCCAAAACTCACCCTCAATGAAAGGGGTTAAAAAATTGAAAATGCTACTGAGCTAGCAAACACAGTTAAAAAGTAAAAACACCAAAATTTATGACATCATACCTTCAATTCATAACTATCGAGGTGACAAAAGCAATTATTAATAAAGCATGAAAAATAAAAGGGCATTAAAACATATCTCCCAACCATGAATGAATTTTCAGTCATATGAATTTGGGAAAGAGCAATAGGAAATTTCATATCACCTGGAGCCGTTATCCCCGAGGCCATGCAACCAAACTATAGTTGCTTGGTGTTTACCTTTAGGCCTGACAACATAGGTTCTTCCAAACTCAAATGCTCTTCTAGCAGATCTACCACCTGAAATGGGGATATATTAAAGTAAATGGTTGGGTGATAACAAAAATATAAGAAAAATGGTAAATTGGTTTTCCTTCCAATAACTCCATGGTAGTTAATACCAGTCAACCACACAAAGCAATCCAAGATACTGACTAGAGAACTCCCCAGTGGATAAATTACACCCTCAAGTCACAGCAAAAAGCCAGATGGAGGTGTTGACTACTGAGAAAAACTTACCAGCAGAACCAAGTGATGGTGCAGCAAAGCTCATGTTTGCCACTAAACAAAACACCGATTGAGCAGTCTTAGAGCTGCAATAACCAAACATTGACAATTTGGAATCAATAACTAAAATTCAGTTAAGTGGACCAGACCCGTAACGATAAAATGCCAAGAGTCAAAGAAGATCCGGGAACTCTACCAAGAGTACACGGTCAGTTTTGAAATTACCCAAGTTGACTTAAAAATTGTTGGTTAAATGACTCTCTAGGTCCCTATAGTTCAAAAGTTTTTAAAGGATGCCTATACTTATAAAAACTTTTAAATAAGTCCCTGTTACACTCCATCGATTAACATTTACAATCATCTGCAAACTTGTGATGCTGTTACTAGCTAGGTTGAAAATAATGAAGCTATAGTGGAATAGAATTGCATAGCACACCTTGCCCGCTAAAAACTCAACGCTACGCTACAATTTAGGGTAATAGTAGTAGCAGCCACAATAGCCGAAATTTGTATTTGACTCAACATTATATTCCCTGAATTTTGTTAGTATTTTAACACCTATGTGACAGTATTTGCATTTCAATGAATTTATGCTCCAGCCTTGATGTTTGAATATTTTATATTTGAACTTTTACATGTGTGTAGAATAATTTGGTATGACATTTATGTGGACTTCGTTGTAGTAGCTATACCACTATAGTAAATTTGGGGTCGGCCACTACCTGCCATTGATAACTAAATTTTAGGGACTTAATTATAAAATCTTATAATTAGCACGACATAATTAAAAACTTAGTTAAACTAGGAACCTACTAGGAACCTATAAAAAAAAATTAAGAGTATAGGGTCCCCATAAAAAAATTTAAACTATAGGGGCCTGTTTAAAAACTTAGCTATAACGACCTACAAAATAATTTATCCAAAGTTGTCAGTACATGTAAAACTATGTATTTCCATTTCTTCACTGTTTTCTTCATATTTAAAATCATGAAACCATTTAGGAACTCCATACTTATGTATCTTAATTCAAAGAAGAAGCTGTATTTCAAGAAATAAAGGTAAGCACCATATGGAAACCAAACATCTTGAACCAAATACAAGACTGGTCGCATTATCCAGATTTCTAGAATGTTAAAATTACAATAACAATGAGTATCAACTTCAAAAACCAAAATATGTATGCAACATATGAGAGCTTAAAGGAGTTATCTTACATGTTAAAAAATAAATAAATAAATAAATAGAAAAGGAAGGAGGGAGACAGTGAAGTTTATTTCTAAAACCAGTGAAATAAAACTAAAGCAACTCAAGAAATGCAGATATCATGGTGTTTGGGAAAACTGGAGTGAAAAGTACCTGAGACATTGGGTAGGTTGACTATCTCAGGTCATTAGGATTGCTAGAAAATAAAGCAAATATTTCAGAGAAATTTTGTTTAAGAAAAAAACTAACGTGAGATAAATAACCGGTCCTTAGTCTGTGCTTAAATTTTTTCCAATGAAGACAGTCCCAATGGTTCCAGGGATTTTAAAATAAATCTCTCATATCAAACAAAAAGAATCCACATTAATGTAAGTATCTACGTATCTATGTGTTAACCACAATGTCAGAACTAGTTCAACATTGTTCAAACAAGGCCCTGAAAACACCGCCAGAGAAGCGCCAGGACATCCACAGGAAAAAAATAATAATAATAAAATTTGACAGTAAATCTCTACAACGATTATATTGATGAGAATCATAGCTAAAAATAAAACCAATATATCCAGAATATACAAATCATCACCCACAATTCATAAATAGAAAACAAATATCTCCAGCTAAAAATTAATTTTGAAATTAAAAGGAAAGAAAAGGAGCATCAAATTGCAAGGATTGATTCTAGCACAAGAAGAAGAAGAAAAATGCAAGGGCGAGCGTTCCAATTTTTACAGATTAAAACCTCTACGGCTGTGTTGATACTCCAAAGACCAAAATGCCCGAAGCTCTGTGTTGTGTTCTTCGTATCGTCGTTGTTCTTTTTCTCCTTCTTCCGTATAATAAAACACTCACCTTGCTCTTCGGGTATTTTAAGCGTTTACTCTTATTATTTATTTACTTTATTTAACGTATTTTATTTTATTTTATTTTTTTGTAATATTATTTAACGTATTTTAAGTTAGATGATGTCATTATAAGTCGTACTCAGATGGTGCGCAGGATAATATTGACCGTTGGATCTAATGGATGTGTTAATGCCACGTGTCGTTGACGAGGAACTGATACCACGATTCGATTACTAGCAGATCCGAAATCCCAATGTGGTCCACACCACTAAAAAAACTTGGTCGGGCTGGCTTACAGAGGCCTATGGCTCAACCTATATCAGGTTAGATATGACTTAGTATATTTTGTATAATGGATCGGGTTTGGGCTTTAAAAAGTTTGTTTAATAAAAAGACTGTATGCCCACTTTCAAAAGGTCGAGCCTATAAGCCTACATGTCAGTCCATATTGTACTATTTATTTTAAATAAAATAAAATAGAGTAAGTATGCATTGAAGAAAAAACAAAAGATATAAATTTAATCAATTACAATTATTTATAACTTAATTATATTCGATTATATTTTAATAGAAATCTTACTTTATTTCTTATATAGGAGGAACCAACATCTCAACATGTTAGATTGTGTATATGAAAATATTAAAAGATTTTTGGGAAAGGTTATACTTACTACAAGCATCATGATGTGTTTGTTGAATTCATGTAGTTATTTTAATTTACATAGTATGGATTTGTTTGTTGGATCTGATGAAATATATGTTATTTAGTTTGAGCATTTTGCTTTTAAAAATGAGTTAAATGCATATTGTATGAGTTTTGTTATAATTCATGATTCTGTTTGGACGTTGAAATTATGATTTTTGGTGTAGCAACAAAATTTGAGTACTTTGTAAAGTTGATTCATGGTTCTGCTTGGAAGTTAAAAATTAAAAGGCTAACGGGCCAAGCCAGGCCATTTGTTTTTTTATAAACGGGCCAAGTCAGGCTAACAGTTAGACTCATACTAGACTTGAGCTAGGCCAAATTGAAATTTTTTGACGTAGGCTTGGGCTTTTCGGAGCAAAGTTTGGCCCAGCCCAGCCCATTTTCACCCTTACTCACCTCTTCTCCTCTTGACGTTTTGTTTGTCTTCTGCAGGTTCATTTAAGATTAACAACTTAGGAAAAAAGGTGTGTCATTTTAAATGACACACTTTATATCCTTTCACTCTTATAAAGAGGTGAGATTCACATTTTTTTAAAAAAATTCACTTATTCTCTTTTCCATAATTTATCTCTTTTTCTCACTTAAAATTATACAACTTTGTGTCCTTCAAAATTATACACACTTCCCCCCAACAACTAGGGATAAAAGTGGGCTGAGCTAGGCCAAGCTTTGTCCCGAAAAGTCCAAGCCTACGTCAAAAAATTTCAATTTAGTCTGGCCAAGCCTAGTACGATTCCAACTGTTAGTCTGGTTTGACCCGTTTATAAAAAAATAAATGGTCTGGCCTAGCCCATTAGCCTGTTAATTTTTAACTTTCAAACAAAATCATGAATCAACTTTATAAAATACTCAAATTCTGTTGCTAAACCAAAAATTATAATTTCAATGTCCAAACAGAATCATGAATCACAACAAGACTCATACAATCTGCATTTAAGTCACTTTCGAAAGCAAAATGCTCAAATTAAATAACATAATTTCATCATATTCAATAAACAAATTCATACTATGTAAATTAAAATAACTACATGAATCCAACAAACGCATCATGATGCTTGTAGTAAATATAACCTCTCTCAAAAACTTTTTAATATATTCATATACATAATCTAACATGCAGAGATGTTGGTTCCTCCTACATAAGAAATAAAGTCAGATTTCTATTAAAGTATAATCGAATATAATTAAGTTATAAATAATTGCAATTGATTAAATTTATATCTTTTGTTTTTTCTTCAAGACATACTTATTCTATTTTATTTTATTTAAAATAAATAATACAATATAGGCCGGCTTATAGGCCATGCCTTGTGAAAATGGGCCTACGGCCTTTTAATTAAACAAGTTTTTCCAAGGCCCAAGCCCGGCCTATTTTACGAAATATACTAGGTCAGGTCTGATCTGTTGTAGGGCGAGTCGTAGGCCCCTGTAGGCCAGTCCGGCCCAGTTTCACCCCTACCAACAAGTTATTATGTTTGCTTTTTTTATTCAAATTAGTTAAAATATATTATTTGGTTCGTAATTCGAAGAAAAACTATATTTTAGTTTCCTCAACCGGTTTATTCTTCGGACTAGTCTGATTCGAGCACAGGGGAATGGCTCTCTCAAGACTACTTTTTTTCATTCTCAGAGCTGAAACTCAAGACTTCTATTTAAGGGACACAAACTCCTTACGACTTGTGTCAATGATGTTTGGTGAAGAAAAAACCATTTTGATCTAACAAAATAAGTATATGTTATGGACTCATATATGTGACCCTATAGTATTAAGCCCAATAAGGTAATCCTTAGAATCAAATAGCGCCTCTTCAGCCTCAACCTGCAGATTCAGATGCTCTCGCCTTGCACAGACCGTTTTCAATGTGACCTTAAGGCGGATGGAAGAGATGGAACATCATAGTAATCTTCAAAGGTAGGAAGATGTTCAAAGGTTTCAAGAGATGGAGGAGCATTTTCTGCAATTAAGAAATCCAGAACTCACTGGAGGCCAAATCCGAGATGAAGAGGATAGAAGAAGAGAAAGGAAAAAAGAGGTTCGTCATGGCAAAAATGCTAATAATAATGAAAACCCAGTTAAGGTTGCCAATAATCGAGTTCAAGATAGAGGCAATGAAGGTTAGATGAAGCTGATACAGGTCAAATTACGAATGTCGTAGTTTGCGACCAGAATGCTGAAAGAATAAGAAATGTGGAGCCTAATCGAGGTGAATCATATCACAACCGGGATATTCAAGTTCAGCAGAATCAGTATGAAGCTGATCACAACCTTTGGGCTGAACATGGATGTGTTGGATCATTGTTATATGTTGTATTTTGATGTTAGAATATGTTCTTTGATGGTTTTTTTAGATAAAGGAATAATGTAGAAGTCATTGCAAGTTTGTAAAGCTCATGAACGGCTTTATTCATCATTTCGGCCATATGTGGAAATATTGTTGAAAGTTGTTCTATGATGTTTTGATGGTGTGTTTTGAGGTTGAATAATGATATATGATTGATTTAGAGTATGACTAGTTATTTGAAAGCATGTTAAGTCCATGAATTTATTATGTATCCATTCGGCCATGCATAGGAAAAATCATGTAGGAAGTTAGCTTAATATGATTTTGATGTTGGGAGATGATCCTTGAGCATGAATTATATATGATTAAGTTAATTAATTTGTTGGTTAATAGTAGCTTGAAAACATGATGAATCCCTTATAGTATATGATGAATCCCTTATAGGTTTGGTCACTATATGGAAAAAAGACATAGGAAGTTTGTTAAATTCAATTGAATGTTTGAAAGCAAGTATCAAGTACATGTCAAGTAACTTTAAGGTATAAAAACCTTGAATTTGTGAAGGATTCATATTGAGTTTACAAATGTAAGCTTTCTTGATTAAGAGAGTTAATTTAGTAATGACTTGGTTATAGCATGAATTGGCAAGAAAATGTGTTGGAAAAATCATGTGAACCACCATAATGAATTTCAAAATTAACATGTAAAAGTGTTAGTTTCTTGAATTACAAGTACTATGTGTTTGGTGGTTAATGGTACTTTTGTTCATGGTATTAGCATGGAATCAAGTGATTTAGTCTTGGAAGATTAAGTTTCAAGTAAGCAAGCCTTTAAAACCCTAGCTCTTATTCATTCAAGAATAGGGTAAGTATATAGAATTTTGATTTGTTGATGTTTTGACCATTGGGTCAATATATGTAAAGCATGATTTGATTAATGATTCCAATATCCTATGTGAAATAAGTGATATTGGTGTGCAAACTATTTTATGGGGATATTCAAGTGTGGTTCAAGTAAGTAAGAAGTTTCTTGGATTTCAAGCTACATGCATGGAAAGCTTTTACAGGTAAGATTTCGGTTTAGGAGTTTTGTTCTACTTTGTTTGTTCCACAATGGTCCATTAGGATGATGGTTTGGATGTTTGTATGATTAGATGTGTTAGATACTTAGCTTATGTGTATTCATGTAGACAAGTATGTAAGATGATGTGAGGGACTCAAGCCTCGGAAGTATCTGAATTACATGTGTGTACTTTCATTGAGGGAGACAAGCCTCGAAAGTGCATGATACTTTCCATATGAGGGAATCAAGCCTCGGAAGTATCTGAATTACAAGTGTGTACTTTCATTGAGGGACATAAGCATCGGAAGTATTTGGTACTTTCCATATGAGGGACACAAGCCTCGAAGGTATCTTATCCTTAGGGACTCAAGCCTTTGGATTATTTTGTACAATTTTCCGTGAGGACTTAGGTTTTGGGAAGAATCTCCTAGATTATTTTGTTGGGAGGACACAAGCTCCTATAATTCGCAGGTGCATATGATTTTGCAAGATGACATGTTGTTTTGTATATATGTTTTGTATTAGACCTTTCATGTAGGAGGCGAACTCAGGAGTGGAAACTACTCCATAAACCCTGAGTTTACTGAGATGGTTAATCTCATCCCGTTTGGGGACATGTTTCAGGTACTTGAGCAACAAGAGAGCCCTCCCAAGGCATAAGGCTTGTGCAAGGTAGTTAGAGGACTCAGCTGGAGCATATATTAGTTTAGTATTTTGGGATCACTGTATGTATGAGTTTTGTATAGCATGATATGTATATGGTCATGAATATGTATAGTTCAATGTCTATTCTGAGAGGTAAGTGTAGCCTTTTTACATTTGTGTACTTATTGCATGAGTATGTTTATGGATGTATGTGTATCATGTACATGATATCAGGAATGGATCTGGTACATTATCTTGATTGGACTTTTCTGTATTTCAGGAATTATGTTTGAAGGTGGGATTTTATCCCTGGTTAGTCCAGTTTTCAACTATTATGTTGTTCATTAGTCTCTATCCAGAATGGTAAAAGTTACAATATTCGGATAGTAATTGAACATTGACTATGGTCACAAGGACTCAAGTACGGATTATGTACATGTATGAGATTGTACAGTCCATGGAACAAGACAAACACTGTATGCATGGAAATACGTAAGGAAAGGTAAAAGAAAAAAGTTAAGTCACCTATTTACATAGAGAACTGGTGATACTTTTGTTTAAGTCTTCCGCTACTTTATTCAAGCAAGAAGCGCTTTATATACCATTTTGCAAGTTAACAAACCGTGATCAAGACGGACATTACACCATCAAGGAGGCAGTAGCAGAACAACCATCTGAGACTCATCCTTCAACTTCTAGAGCAGTAAGGATGAACATATTGGACTTGCAGGGAATTCAACTTGGAGTTCGCAATGCTGCCCAGAGTATAGAGAACACGCAGAATCTGCAGTGGCCAAAGCTGAACATGCCATCCAAAAACTTTTTAAGGAAAACCCTAATGAACTACAACATGCCTTCAGGAGATATTTACTCGAGTTTAGCAAGGGACTGAGGCTGAGGATGATGGAAGTCGAAAAACATGTCACAGACAACGTTGATGAGAAGGCTGCAATTAGGTTATGCGTGAACAATCGTACTGATATGATGCTTGACCTAATACTGGAAATGCAGAGATGGTTCCCTGAGGCTGAACTCAGGAATTTAATCTCAAGATTGAAAAAACTACAACCCTCAAAGGAGGAAATAAAAAGGAAGGAACAAGAAGAAGAAAGGAAAAGACAATAAGAAGAAGAAGCATGAACATCCTGAGTGATATGAACCTCACCAAGAATAGTGACACCCTAGAATAATTTAATTAAGATCGTTTCTAAAATTAGGAATTTAAAACAAGAAATAAAGAACATTGACTCGTTATCTATGGAAGATAAGAACCAAAGGTATAAGAAGGATAAAGACGCCAGACTTATCAGTCTAGTTTGAACGCCATAAGAACAAACTTCTTGATAAGTTCAGAGTTCTAGATAAGAACTAAAGAGAAGAAACCTCCCTATTATATTATAACTTCAAAATCTAATTACAAGAGTTGTATCCTACCTTATTTATACTTGGAACATCCCTCCAAGAATAGAAAAAAACAGACAAATGAAAAACATAATTTAAAGTTGACAACTTGGAAAAAGGAAAAGACTCAAATCAGCCCACTAAACATTAATGACATTGGAAATATGAATCAACCCCACTAAGCATTAATAACATTGAAAATGCTATCAGCCCCACTAAGCACTAATGACATTGAAAATTGCTAATTATTCCACTCAACCTCCCTTGTATTGATGGCATTAACTAACTTCTGATTATGATTTAATTTGGACTTGACGTCTTCATGATTAGCCACATTTCTTGAATCAGCCCACTAAGAGCTTTTTTAAACTTCTTGGCCCTTGATCTTGTGATTGGCCCATTTGACAATTGTAATGGATCACTAGGTGTTGTCTCCTTATTCATATAATTCCCTCCCTCTTCAAAAGGATTTGTCCTCAGATCTGCACCTACATCAAAATGAGATAAATCGGAAACATTAAATGTTGCATTAACATTGCACTCACCTGGAAGGTCAAGCTTGTAGGCATTATCATTTATCCTTTCAATCACTTGAAATGGTCGATCATCCTTTGGAAGCAATTTGGAACGTCTTTGGGCTGGAAATCTCTCCTTTCTCAAAACATTCAAAACAAACTTTAAATACTTAACATGTTCACTCAAGTGCATGCTATAAATCAGAATGTCATCAAAATACACACCCACAAAATTTTTAAGGAATGCACGCAAAATATGATTCATAAATCTCATAAAGGTGCTGTGTGCATTAGTTAAACCAAACGGTATAACCAACCATTCATACAACTCATATTTTGTTTTAAATGCAGTTTTCCACTCATCATTTTCTTTCATTCTGATTTGATGATATCCACTCCTAAGATCAATTTTAGTGAAAACACTTGCACCATGCAACTCATCTAGCATATCATTAATTCGAGGAATAAGATGTCTATACCTTACAGTGATATTTTTGATGGCACGATAGTCAACGCACATCCTCCAAGAACCATCTTTCTTAGGCACAAGCAATACTGGAACAACACATGGACTCATGCTCTCACGCACATGCCCCTTTTGCATAAGCTCATTAACTTGCCTTTGGAGCTCCTTTGTTTCTTCAAGGTTGGTTCTATATGCTGGCCTATTTGGAATTGTTGTCCCTGGTATGAAATCAATTTGATGCTCTATACCCCCTTATTGGTGGTAAACCATCGGGTATTTCTTCAGGGAACACATCCTCAAAATCCTGCAAAACAGAAACTATTGCACTAGGCAAAGAAGAATCAACTTCATTAGAGTTAAAGCAAGCCTCCTTATACAGGAGTAAAATCATAGGCTGTTTTAGGACCAATGCTTTGTTAATCTCGCCAACTTTCACAAAGAAGTTCTCCTTTTTTCTCTCTTTTCTTTTCTTTTCTCACTACCTGAAACTTGTTTTTCACTCTCTTTTTATCTCGAATTTTCTCTTTCTTTTTTCTGGTCACTCTCTTTTTTCAACCATACTTGATCCCCATACACTTGCATTGGACTTAAAGGAGCAATAGTAATGATTTTGTTACTCATAACCAACGAGTATCTATTAGTGTACCCATCGTGCATATCAAACTGCCATGGACGCCCTTAGAGAATATGTCCAGCTTGCATTGGCACAACATCACATAACACCTCATCATCCTTATACTTTCCAATTGAAAATGGAACTACCACTTGCTTGTTCACCTTGATTTTTTTACAATCATTCAACCATTGTAGTTTATATGGTCTGGGATGCTTTAGAACTTAACTTCTCCACAAAACTAGTACTAGCAACATCTGTACAACTTCCTCCATCTATAATCACGGAACACACCTTGTCCTTTACATTGCATCTAGTATGAAAAATATTTTCTCGCTGCAACTCTTTATCTTCTTTAACTTGTCATTAAGAGCTGGTCTAGACACCAAAAACTCTCCTTCAACTGGTAATTCAATATCACTTGCATCTTCTAAAGAAGGCATGGTTCAGTATTAGATTCATCTTCACTTTTAATATCACCCTTATCTTTCAAAATCATGACTTTGTTGTTTAGACATTGAGAAGAAATATGACCCCTTCCTAAACACTTAAAACATTTTATGTCTCTATTTTTAGAGGTTTGAGATTCGGTTTTACCTTGGTTGGAAGTTTTCACAACTTGGTTGGTTTTAGAGGAACCAACTGGAGATTTGGAATGAGGCTTCTCTTCATTTTTATTCCATGTTGGTCTTGAAGACGAAGTTGAATTCTGCCCTTACGCATGGTACCCTTCCTTTTGAGTTGCCTCTCCACCTTTATGGCCGTGTGCACCATGTGTCATCTAACTCCACATAATATTGTAATTCTTGATAAGTTCAGAGTTCTAGATAAGAACCAAAGAGAAGAAACCTCTCTATTATATTATAACTTCAAAATCTAATTACAAGAGTTGTATCCTCCCTTATTTATACTTGGAACATCCCTCCAAGCATAGGAAAATACTGACAAATGTAAAGACATAATTTGAAGTTGACAACTTGAAAAAAGGAAAAGACTCTAATCAGTCCACTAAACATTAATGACATTGGAAATGTGAATCAACCCCACTAAGCATTAATAACATTGAAAATGCTATCAGCCCCACTAAGCATTAATGGCATTGAAAATTGCTAATTATTTTACTCAACCCCCCTTGCATTGATGGCATTAACTAATTTCTAATTATGATTTAATTTGGACTTGATGTCTTCAAGATTAGCCCACATTTCTTGAATCAGCCCACTAAGAGCTTCTTTAAACTTCTTGCAACAGCCCGTTACGTACCGATAATGTTATCATTGCATATGGTATTAAGCGTAGTTACAATCACAGTAATTGAGTTAATTAAATTACGGGTAAACTTTTTCTTTTATTATATTTTTTCTTTAAACAACCATTTTCGTAATCAATTAAAACAACACCATAATTATAAATGCAAAACTCGCGGAAGCATAAAACTTATTAATCACAACCTCTCCAAGCAACACCATTAACTCTAGGTGATAAAATGACATATTTTAAATTTTTGCACTGTGGGAATCGATTCCCAACCTCAAGGAATCGATTCCCAGCAGCTACAGTAACACACAAAAGCTTAATTTTTGCTCCCCTGTTTTAAGGAATCAATTCCCAGCCTTCACAGTGGCTGAATTCACGTGCTCTGTTTCAGGAATCGATTCCCAACAACAGGGAATCGATTCCCTACTGTGAAAAACCAGTTTTGACAGCCTTTTTCACTTCAAAAAGGATCCATGATTTCATTCTATCACTTTAATACTTACTATAACCTATGTACCATTACTAATGTAGGCTCTAGGCCCTCCCCTCATGCATATATTCATTATGTAATGTATCAATTACAATATTTCCCATTCGTTTTGCCATTTACACATCATATGGCTCATTTTACATCACAAGTCACCAAATGCCTTTAAACATAATGTGTGGCCATGGATAAGTCCCATGCTCACCGAAATACCAATATAAACCAAAGGCATAACTATACATCAATTTTAAAGGACTTAACATACAGTCATGAACATACAAAAGCATGGCAATATCAACATGCAACAAGTTCATAACCTAAGTCCAAAATATTAAACACTATGCTATGTGTATCAAATGGAATCCTCCAACATGCTATGTCCTCCATATGCACCTCATGCTCAACATAACCTGAAATGGTGTCCCCAAACGCGGGGTGAGATATACAAATATATCTTAGTAAACCAAGGGTACTAGAGGATCACTCCACCCCATGGCTCACTCATTGTGCAACAAATAACATCATGTAAAATGCATAACATACAAAATCACAACAACTGGGCACAAATCCAAGAACATCCACATAAGGATTCCGTTCAAGAACCCCATCATATAACTCCCGGGAAGCTTCCTGGTGCCTCTCCCATGGATGAGACGACCCCATGGCAAAACCCAACTGGAACTCCTCATGAGCCCTATCCAGCGGAAGTCCCTCGTTTGGATCATCCTGGTACCGCTCCCAGAGTCGGCCCCACGGCAAAACCGGACCGGAATCCCCAAAGGATATCTCCAGCGGAAGTCCAAACCAACACACATCTACTGGCCAGAGATCACAAAATTTCACACACAACATGCTCCAAGCATGTCACATAAACAAGCAATAATGCATGAACATACATATTCACACTATGTCAAACACACAAAATCCAACCACAACCTTCCACTAGGTGTGGTGGAGCACACAAAGGACTAAACCCAAGTTCCAAAGGTTTACCTCACTCCGAAGCCAATTCTCCTCAACGTAAGCTCCAAGCTTAATCCACTTCTATTAAATCTGTGAGTGGCAACCTATATTCATCAATTAACCAATATCATCAACACTTGCATACATCCAATTCAATTCATAACAATAATACATAAACATAGCCACTTAGACCTAACGGCCATCTTACATTCAATTCACCTACCTCAACCATTTCAACCATCAAACTAAACTAATTCACCATCCCACCATTTATGCACCAAAGCATCAACCATTGATTAAACCACGTTTTCACATCATTTTTCCTCCAAATACCCTATAGGTCGAATTCTTCAAGGAATCATATTCCAAGGTTTTTAATTCCATTCAACACTTATACCCATCATATAATCCTATGATTAATTCATACCAATGTTCCACAACTCAACTACACCATCACCCAACATATCAACTTCACAAAGTATTGAATTTCCACTAAGTTACAAATTTCCAAATCACCATAATTTTTAATACATCAATCATCATCATTTATCATTCTAAGCATTTAATTCCAAAGGAGACATACCATTTAATGCTCCCGACTACCATAACTCAACTTACAACTTCAAAACCCTCATACAATTTATGATCTCATGGAAAACTCTAAGAGAATGTGAAAACTTACCACCAATAGTCTCCAAAGGTCCAAGGGAATGATCTCCAACCAATGGTTCAACACAAAAAGCCCCAAAAATTCTCCAAAATTCATCCATTTTCGTGAATGATTTGGGGTATTTTCTCCTCACACATTGCTCCCCACAAGATGCACTCCACATGAAAGTCACTCACAATCTCAAGGGGAACAACTTTGTAGTTGGAAATTTCTCTCAAAAGTGTCTAGAAAAAAGTTAGAAAATCAAAAGTTTCAAACCCTCTCCAATGGCCACAAGCTCGACGGGAGAAGAAGAGAAATAGGAGAGAGAAACTGATTTTGAATCACACTTGGCCTTTTTGGTCACTTAAAACCCTTAAGTGGGTCCCACATGTCACTTAACTTTATTAAATCATCCATTTTAACTCACAAATTCATAACCTACGTATTTTTCTCGTTCACGTCATATTTTTACTTTCCAAAAATACTGATAATAATTTCACGTTTATCGGTACAATTATACTGCAATATTTTACACCGAAAAAATCACTATTCATCAAATTTTCCGAAACTTGCCTATCCACTTGATTTTTCGTTCTGAATCTATTTCCGGCATTATTTTTACCATTTGAGGCCTTCTACTCAATTTTTCATGCCTATGGATACGTGTTTGGTAAATTACCATTTTATCATTCTTATGCAATTTGACCCTAATTTCAGGATTTTCACTAACCCTTTAAACCACATTTTCATGTATAATAATACGTTTACGAAATACAAGGTGTTATATTCACCCCTCTTTTTTAAAATTTTGTCCGCAAAATTTAGTTGTACCTATCCGCTAACTCAGGATATAGCCGGAGAATCTCATTCTCCCGTTCTCAAGTATCCTCTTTAGGTGTACATCCTTCCTACTAAATCTTTAACATAGTGGTTACTTTTCTTCTTAACCATCTTTTCAATGTGGTCCAGTATTTCAATGTGACCAATGGGAGTCTTCAGGTCCTCCCAAATTTGAATATCATCCGGTATCACCACATGTGATCATCCGTAACAAGACGCCGCATTTGCGAACTATCTCTGATTTACCAATTCATTTTCACTAATTGGGTTATTTTACATATAGAGCCCATAATTTCTTTTGGAAGGTGTGCTAACTTAGTTAGCTTGTCAACAATATCCATGTAGGATCATATCCAGTTCAATTCGATCTGTACCTCACAGGCACATATCATCCTCTGACACATTTCATCCAGTAATTACCCTTCAATTGAGTTTTAATCCTACGAACTCTAGAACTTTCGTCATTAAATCCTTTTCAGTACCACTTATCACAAATTCTTACATATACAACTCCAGTTTATAATTATCTTAGTCCACATTAAATACCATTTCGGTATCTCAACAGTTCCTCAGGGCAATGTTACTGATTAATCCTATAGTTTACGCTCATGATAATTTCATTCTCAGAGGGAATAATTCCCATTCACGGCATATATCCCCAAGTTATACATACATGTATTTCTACCCATGGTTTTAATATAGGAACGTGCAATTTGTAACAGCCCGTTGTACACCGGTATTGTTAACATTAATTATGATATTAAGCGCAGTTACAATCACAATAATTCATTTATAAAAATGCGAGTAAACTTTTTCCGTTTATTACACGAGCATTTAAAACAATAAAAGCGTAATAAATAAAAGCTGTGACCGTAACTAAAACTCTTTGCGAAATAATTATTTGAACTACTTTTACAACTTATTTTACTTACCACAAGTAACTAAGGGGTTCCCATAAATCCACTTAGCATATTTCTCACTTTTACTTTTTCTACCTATCCGAACATGGTTCGTCATTAAATTTCTGCGGATAAACCGCATTCTACAAGCCTCCCATCTTTTGATATGTTATTCTACACTCAATTACCTTTCTAGGAAGCTATCACACGAGTTATTTAGAGCTCGTTTGCTCCGGATATCGCCATTTGAAGTTGGACAAGCAAAACTACCAATCAACCCCAAAACAGCTCCAAACATCCCTCACTCTACGAATTACTGTAGAAAATCCACTCAACCAATTGCTCTAAAATTTTTATACAACAAACTAGACACCTCAAACTTCAATTTTATATATCATACACCTAATTTGACCAAGAAATGAAGCGGGAATAAATTTCTCAAAACCGGTCCAGAACTGCCACATGTGCAGTGAGCAAATGGGCAGTCTTCACTCTCTGCCTTCTACAGGCCGACATCCAACCCAGTTTTTACCAAATTTTACTACAAGATAGAGGACATCTCAAGCTTCAAAATGGCGTATGGCACGTTCCTATCGGACCTTTGTAGAGGGAGATATGCTCTCCCGAAGTTCGCCTAAATTATGCCAATTTCTAGAAAATTCGCCAGAGTTTCCTTTGTTTTTACAAAAATTCCCAAATTTGCCAATGTGATCAAGAACCTCAAATGTACCTAATAATCATTGGGTGGTACACACAAATACCAAAAATGCCTTGGGACACTTACAACCCATCACAATTTATATTAATTATACAATTCGTATCACATTGCTTCCTTTATTAATACTTAACAGGTTTCAATCATCCAAGTCCAATTGCATGCATTTGCTAATCATACACATAATTATAATTCTAAAATAGGCATAAAGCCCTTCCATCATATTGCATATACTTCATAGTTACATCAACTCATGTATAATCGACAAGGCTTCCCATGACATATTACAATTACAACTTTAATCTCCAAATAATACATGATAAAGAACCTCAAAATGACAAAATCTAAATACAACTAGACTTAGGCAAAATGACATGAACAAATATGACTATGAATCTCCTCCCATATACATATGAAATGTTCATGCCCTAAGTCTAGCCTAGGCCCAGTGGCCATCAAAATGCAAGATATAAAATACTCCATCTAGTCATCCTACGGGCTTCTTGCCCGCCACTCCTGCACCACTACTACCTCCTGAAATAAAGCCCCCGCGACGGGGTGAGATATACGAATATATCTCAGTAACCCAGAGGTTCTGAAGAAAACTCCGCCCAATGGCTCACTTCGATGCATATAAATAACATAAAATAACATCTTGAAAACGGGATATAGCAAGGGATTTAGAAAAATTGGGGAACATAGGGATATAAAATACGACGAAGCTGGAATGGTCGCTACCAATACCACGCAACGTCCTGCCTAATGGCTCAGCATATAAGCCTACGGGTCTCAACCAAGGCGTGTTCCTAGAACATCCAACCGAGGCACCCTCCATACACCCGAGACTTCCTAGTGTGCTCCTATCCGGATCACACACCACAACCCTAGGTCAACTGGAACTCCCTCTCGGAGACCTATCCAGTGGAAGTCTGCAACGCCCGAAGGCAAACTGTCTACTGGCCAGAGACTCGGTACATCCAGTGTACCACTAACATACATAATAAATGCATGAACATGTTATTCTACATTACTTACATACACTTCCTACCATCACCCTCAACGGGCATGGTGGAACACACAAGGGGATCAAGCCCCAGTACCAAGAGGTTACCTGTTTAGTCCTCTTCACTTAGCTCCCAATAATATATTCTCCGAGCTCTT
Source organism: Gastrolobium bilobum (assembly GCF_033153095.1). Lineage (NCBI taxonomy): Eukaryota > Viridiplantae > Streptophyta > Magnoliopsida > Fabales > Fabaceae > Gastrolobium > Gastrolobium bilobum. Next base: position 22,232 of record NW_026899771.1, on the reverse strand, counting down.
TATACAGCAGAAATTCCTACACAGAGGACATTCCCAATTACTTAAAATTCATACAACACATGCAAGTCATCAATTACACAAGCATGATTCCAATTACTTACCTCAATCCCACTTGGTCCAAGACCAAGGGCAATCCACCGAACTCACGGTTCAGGGTTCAAATCTACGTACGGCAATCTACAACAACCATGTACGAATCAGCAATACACTACAAATCTATCAAAATACGAAAACATCAAAAATCACCCCCCACACTAGGTAGGTTCAGCCAACAAGGTGTTAATTTACATTTTATTTTTCTAAATTTTCTTTCTCATTTTCTTAGGCATCCTTAGGTCACCAAAAAGCCATATCAAGTGCCACTTTTTATTTTTCGTCATTAAAACGTCGTTTTGCCTAATATTTTGCTCTAGGTCCAATTAACCACTCAACACTACCAATTATTTTTCCATTGGTTTTTCAACCTTCCAACCACCCCACAACCCATCTAATTACCATACCATTACACAACACATCATCCAAATAATTTTTCAACATAAATTCCTCTATTTTTCCCTTGATGGCCGAAATTCAACATAGGGTACTCCAAGGGATTTTCAATCAATTTTTAACTATTCCACACTTCATACAATCCCATTATAACATCATTCAATCATACAACAACTCACCAACACAATTTCAAAATCCAAAGTCATGGCACCATCAAATTTTCCTAAGTTAAAAATCATATTTTTCACCAATAATTTTCATTGCATTTATAGCTCTAACGCATCATTCTAAGACATTATCATCTAATACACATTTTCCATTTGAGCTCTCTAACAACACAAATCAACAAAGACAAGCTTAGGGTTCATAAATTCAAATCCATGAATCAACCATCAAAAGGTGAAGAAACTTACTCACAATTACGTCACAAGGCTCCTCCTAGCATTCCACAAGCAATGGCTCAAGAAATCAACCCCAAAATCACAAAATTCCCAAAAATTTCGTGGTCGTATATGCCTCTTTTCTCACAATAGAGAGGGTTTCAAGGGAAACTAATCGGTGGAACGGGTCCGGGTGATGATTACCATCGAATTTCAAGAAGGGAATCGTCCGATTCGGTTAAGAATTGATGAAGTTATGGAGAAAATAAAAAACAAAAATGAAAGGGGGAGGGGGCTGTCACGGTTTGTGGAGAGAGAGAATGGAAGGAGAAGATGATGAATAGGGCATGTGCTTAGGTGGCTTAAGTGAGGTGAGCCCCACCACCACCTCACGCAATTTCAAACTAACTTGAACTTCCCTCCGATTCCACTAAACGTCCATAATTTCACAACCTATTTAGAAACTATAATTTTTTACATTAACCATTGTCCTTTAATTACACTTGATCAGATGAATCCGGAGTTTTCCGGTCGTTCGGAGAAACTATTGTTTTAAGCTGTTGCCCGCGCCATAGGCACGTTTCCCCAAACTTACTAATTTCCGTCAAATTTCATCAGAAATCATATTCCCTAGTTCTATAAACCATTTATAACTTGTATTCAAAACCTAGAGCTCAAAACTCAATCGGAACGTTTTACGGTGTAATCGTACAGCAATATTTTTACCCGGTAAAAACACCATTCACTGAATTTTCTGAAACTTGTATATCCACTCAATTTTTTCGTTTTGAATCCATTTCCAAGGTTATTTTTATCATCTGAGACCTTCTACTCAATTTTCTTCTGAGGGTTGTGTGCATGGCTAATTTATAGTTTTGCCCTTTCTTTGTATTTAGGCCTAATTTTCAGGATTTTCACTAATCCTTCCCTTTAATTCTCATTTAATATCTTAATTTATGATTTTTTTTTGATAACATCTTAATTTATGATTTAGAAATGTGAGGTGTTGTACAATTCCTTTCTGTACCCAATACATAATAGGCACCTTTTTTGTACCTTAATATCGCATCTTACCTTACCGGATTACGCCATTCCACCAACACACATTGGTGAGTCAGATTCCCAACACATTTCACTGTTACCTAATGGACCACTCATTATAGTTTATATATCATATTGGCCATTTTAAGGCCTTCAACCACAAATCCACTCGGAATTTCTATGTACCAGGTCATACTCATATTTTACATTAAAGGCACCATGCCTACGATTTCCACCAACAACTATGTTTACATATCATTCCACACTCATGCTATAAATTCCACATACATTTCATTCATGTATACCTCAATTCATAATCATTTCATTTAACCATTTATGTACCGTTCGAAAGTACCATATCATATCTCTCACATACAAGTCCCAACATATGGGGATTTTCAAAACCCACTTATTCTATCATATGAAACTAATTCCATCATAGCCATTACTTTTACGATTTGACATCGATGGATATACCAATCTCTCAAGATATTCACGGCTACTACAAGCACATGGCCATACATCATTAGTACCTAGCCAAAACAACATCAACATTGTGCCCTTTTCAACACATCTTTCACCATAATTTGCATATGCAAATATACAATATTCCACATGTCACTCTACCAGTAAAGCAAAGCTCTCAACCTTTTATTTAACCAAACATATTTTCCAGTTACCAGATCTTATTACACATTCGTAGTTGATTCCATCACAATCAACCTTTCATTAACGGCTAACAGTTCACCGCCTTAACTTAAAATCCTGATCATCACAAGCTTTCCTAGAAGGATATTTACTCAACCTGTCAATGCTTAATCAGGCTATTATTCATTTCACATAGGCAAGAATCCCAACAAGTTCACAACATCACTCGAAGACAAAAATTATATCATCATATTTGATTAACTCACACTTTAATGCCTCAATTGTCTATGAACACACACTGCAGAGTGCTTTAAAATCACACTTCAGAAAATTCATCCTCATTATGCCTCACATCTTATATCCAATTTGACAATTTATTGTCCACTTACAAGTACATGACATCACCTCTTGCGTTATTCACATGGCACAATCCCAGTCGTGCACTAGCATACAACATTTCTCTTATATCAGTTATCTCATCAATTTAGGATACTTCCAAGGATCATAGTTCTTATAGAAGTTAATAATAGTCTTCGGGTGTAACAACTCGTTGTACACCGGTATTGTTAACATTAATCATGATATTAAGCGCAGTTACAATCACAACAATTCATTTATGAAAATGCGAGTAAACTTTTTCCGTTTATTACGCGAGCATTTAAAACAATAAAAAGCATAATAAATAAAAGTTGTGACCGTAACTGTAAACTCTTTGCGGAATAATTATTTAAACTAATTTTACATGATATATTACTTCTCTCAAGTCACTAAGAGGTTCCCATAAACTCACATAGCCAAAATCTCACTTTTATGTTTTCTACCTATCCGAACGTGGTTCGGTCTTTAATTTTCTGCGGACAAACCACATATGACAAGTCTCCCATATTTTATTATGTTATTCTAGACTCAATTAACCTTCTAGGAAGCTATCAAACGAGTTATAAAGTTCTCGTTTTCTCTGGATATCGCCGTTTGAAGTTGGACAAGAAAATCTGTCAGCCAATCCCAAAACAGCTCCAAACATCCTTCACTCAATCAATTATTCTGGAAACTCCACTCAACCAATTGATCTCAAATTTTTATACAACAAACTAGACACCTCAAGCTTCAATTTGATATATCATACACTTAATTTTACCAAGAAACGAAGAGGGAATAATTTTCCAAAACTCGGTCCAGAACAGCCCCATGTGTAGGGACCAACAGAGCAGTCCGTGCTCTCTGCCTTCTAGTGGCTGACACCCAACCCAGAAAAATCCCAAATTTTGTCACGAGATAGAGGACATCTCAAGATTCAAAATGGCATATGGAACGTCCCTATTGAACCTCTGTGGAGGGAGATATGCTCTCCCAAAGTTCGCCTAAATTCTGCTAATTTCTTAAAAAATTCGCCAAAGTTTCCTTTATTTTTTCAATAATTTCCAAATTCGCACAAGTGTTCTATGACCTCAATTGTACCTAATAATCATTGGGTGACACACACAAGGACCAGCAATGCCTTGAGGCTCTTACAACCCATTACAGTTTATATCTATTTACTCAATTCATATCACATTGCTTACTTTATTAACACTTAACATATTTCAATCATCAAGATCCAATTGTATGCATTTTCTAAACATACACATAATCATAATCCTAAAATAGGCCTACTGCCCTTTCATCGTATTACATATGCTTCATATTACATAATCCTAACAACAATCCAAAACACAAAGTCATGACATCATCCAAATTTTCCTATGTTATGAACATATTTTTCACCAATAAATTTTATTGCATTTATAGCTCCAACATATCATTCTAAGACATAATCATCTAATACACAATTTTCATTTGAGCTCTCTAACTACACACATCATACAACACTACTTTAGGGTTCATAAATTCAAATCAACAATCCAACCAATAGAAAGTGATGAAACTTACTCAATAGCTTGGTCTAAGGCTCCTCCAAGACATACTAAAACCATTGGAGCTCAAAACAACTCCATGAACACAAATCTACAACACATGGCCGCGGGTTTGGAGGGGGGGTTTCTCGAAATGTGGCGGGTTTAATGGCTTAATACTACTACCATTGGGTTTGGAAGGTTGTCTCCAACAAATTTCAAGACAAAAATCACTTGATTCGGTTGAGATTTGACGAATTTAGGGGAGATTGATGAAGAAACAAAGCAAGTTCTAGAGTATCTCAACAGTAGAATGCACACTCAATAATATTTTTCTGTATAGGCTCAAAATCTCACGGCTATGAATGCACAGTAATTATCCTGTTCTTTTTCTCACACAACTTCAATATCAACAATATTTTCAATGAATCATGTCACTTATTGCAATGATGCTCATAAAAGAATGTATAAGTGCATCATCATGCTCTGAATCAATTACTAATTTAAAATTCTCGCCATTTTTCAATTAAAAACACTGAGAAAACTTTAAAAATTTCAGAATTTTCACAAAACAGTGGCTTGGGGTTTTCAAAACAAACTAAATATTAAAAATTCAATAAACTTTTTTTAAAGCTAAAGCAAAGAAGAAAGGATTTGAGATAGTTCCCTGTTTTAGTCGGATATTATGTGTGTGCTCATGAAGTTCCTCCAGCTTACTCAATTGGGCTTAGATGAATCACGCGTTCCCCATTCCCAGATTTAAATGTTGCTGTCCTCAGCAACAGATTTAAATCTAAAAAGAAAACGCGTCGAGAAATAAAACAACTAGTTTCTCTCTCTTGTTGTTTGTTCTATTTTCTTCACCTGTAAAATTCACTCAATAATAGTCATTAGTCTCAACACCTTCTCCTATATTTTTGTATTTTTATTTATTTAATTCAAAGTAAAAATAATTAAAACAGTGAAATTAAAATAAAACAGTAAAATGTGGGTTTGCCTACCCATTAGCGCTTGTTTAACGTCACGAGTCTGACGTACCTGACTTGTGATCATGGTGGCTCAAAGTATGAGTTTGGTGATGACCAAGCTCCATCATTTAGAAATTGTGTCCTACCATAATTCTCTTCTGCATATGGATGAGGTAAAGTAGTCTCAGGAACTTTGAACTTGACTTTTACATGCTTTCCTTTGCTATTGGGCTTCTCCATTTTAGCTTTTGGCTTACTTTCTTGAGAAGACTCCTCATTGTGTTCTTCTTCACCTTTCTTTTCACCAATATAGTAGACTTGATCTTCCGGTTGAGCTACAGATGAGGGAACTTCTTTGTCAAAGAACTTGAAAGTTGCTTGCTCTCTGTCTACCCGTAATATCAGCTCGCCCTTAAGTACATCAATTAGTGCTCCTGAAGTTGCCAAGAAGGGTCTTCCAAAAATCATAGGAATTGTGGCATCTTCTTCAATGTCAAGGATGACAAAATCAACAGGAATGCTGAATTTGTCTACTTTTACCAATATGTCCTCAATGATGCCATAAGCTTTCTTTGAAGAGCGGTCAGCCAGTTGCACTATCGTCTTTGTGGGCTTCACTTTAGTAATCCCCAGCTTCTTCATCATGGAGAGTGGCATGACATTGATGCTAGCTCCAAGATCACATAAAACTTTGTCCACTTCCACTTTGCCTATAGTGCATGGAATGCTGAAGCTCCCTGGATCCTTGACTTTGGTAGATAACTTCTTTTGGATGATAGCATTACATTCCTCCGTCAGATTCACCGTCTCACATTCCTGCAACTTACGCTCCTTGATAATAGATCCTTCATGAACCTTGCATAGTTGGGCATTGTTGGGTGGTTTGCTGATGGTGGAAAAAGATAAGTTCTAATAGGGGACGTTCCTCTGTTCTAAACAGAACACACATTCGCTCCCTTACTTCCAACCCAAGTGCGCAAGTGCACGCATCAAGTAATAAAGGGTGTATTAAGGCCCAGATTATCGTTCCCACGAGGATAGAACTCTAGATGTTGTCTTATACTGTTTTATAAAGAATGAAAATGAAAAGAAAAGTTTGTGAATGAACTGTCTGGTCAAATGTTCCTTACTGTCTTGACAACGTTCCTCAGGAACAGTAAGTTCAATTTGATGACAAACAATTGCTCGCTGCGTTATGTATGTGATCCTTCCTGATTAGAAGAAGGTGAAATAATATTCATTGGAGTTTGATAGATAACAGCTTAAAATAAAGTATAAATATTTAAACAGAAATAACTATAATTAAGAGACAACAAGTGGATGGTTTTAAAACAGTTTAACAGAAGGAACAGATTCACTTCTCCATTCTTAAATAGCTATTTTCTCTACTCAAGACCTAGCACTTTTTGGCTTTGTCCCAGTTTCTTATCTGCCAACTCTGATTCCTCAGCTCATGGACTAGATGGCTCACAAGTTTCCATATTCCTATGGCTCCCTTGACTCCAACAGGTACTTAGTACAGAACCTTAAAATGGACGAGTTGGCCCCTAATTCCTAAGGTGACCAGTAGTGTTTTTGCCATGACACTACCTTCCCCCAATGGCTAAGCTGTCTGAAATCCCTTCTTTATGGAAGTTCCTTTCTCAATATGTGTTCAATTTCCATTGATACACAATGAATATAGCTTACTTAGCCAAAGAAATACAAAAAGCTTCAGTCAAGAGTTTTGAAAATAATTCTTTAAGAGTTTTGCAGTTTATCTGTTCCACAGATAGTTCAGCCCATGGCTGATATTTGAAACATAATTATTCCAATCTGAAATCCCATAGACCCGAGATTCAGCTTAGAGATAACGAAGAGAATGAAAAGAAGAAACACTTATATTAAATTAACAGACAATTTACACAAAAACAGAAAATGGAGAAGGATGGTTTGATGCTCGTGAGGAGTCTTAAGGGTTGATACAGAGAAGAGAAGAGGGGTTGTCACTTAGTTACAGTTATAACTTAAATAAAACTAAGCTACTACTACTACTACTAGGTAATCTTCTTCCTTTAGGACTTCAATCCCTCCAGAATTCGATGATGTTTTTGTGTGTGGGACGTGGCGGTGGCAATAGAGTGTAGAAGATGTTCAAATTGCTGGATGGGACAGTGTTTGTTGATAATTAGCCGTTCTTTGCAGTTCTTCCCATGCCTTGCTTTCTTCTTTGGCCAATGAGAACTCTTGATTTTCTGCTCTTCACGTTTCCTGGTTCTTAGTTGGTGCACCGCCTCTGTTTTTCGAAGACTTTGTATCCACGTTTCCTGCAAAATGTACAGAGGCATTAAATGAGTGGAGCAGGTGCATTAAATGCTTCTCAATCCGTTCCCCTTTTAATATATTTTAAGGAATACGTCACCATACGTTCCTCCACTGTATTTTTGTCACAAATGTGTAAAACAAGTGATTTTCATGCTGAAGTTGTGCATCAGATGAGGGAACGTGTGGTATTTTGCCATCAAAATAGGCCTAGATGGGAACGAATTTACGTCCCATCAAACACCCCAAAACTAAGCTGTTGGTTGTCCTCAAACAACTCAGAAATATTGTATTGGGCTGCCCAATTTCAAAGAATAGATCAACAGAAAGGAACTTGAGCCAGTGAGCAATCATAAACTTTTAAAAAATGAGCTACTCTCCATAGGTAACAAGTAAGAAGAATTTGTTCCAAGATAAGTGAAGGTTGTTGATCTTCTGTCTTATTATCACTCAGGGTTTGGTGTTTGCTCTGTCCATTCCTGGATGTGATTCTTCAGAACTTGCCTTTCTGCTGTTTTCCTATGAGGAGTAGATGTCTTCCCTCCCAAGGATCTTGTGATAGGTGGGTGTATGGAAGTGTGGGGGAATTGTGGTCTTAATTGAGGGATCAAGGAACGGCTACTTTTTGTGCCTTTGAACTTTGGACTTTTCTGTTTGAGGGAACACCTTTTCTTGTACCTTTTTCCCCTCCCTTTTTTTTAAGGAAGGTTTTCTGGTATTTTCTAAATTCTTTTGAATGGTTGTTCCCTTTTTCTTTGCTTTTCTTTCTTCTGTCCTTGTTGTTCATTTTTGGATTCTGTTCCTTGCCCTTTTGGTTGACCTGGTGATGTGTTAGTGACTGTGATGGAATGGAAGTGAGTGTATGGTTTTGTTTGATCCTTGTTAGTGAAATCCATCTGTTCTTCAGCAGTACTCACAGTATCCAGGCAAGTTTAGAAGTTTCGTTGTGGTGACACCTCAAGAACGCTCTCATAAGTGAGTGTTTGGTCTTTTTCTTCGTTCCTTACCAGCTTTAGTTCACACAGATCAGCTTCCTTCAAAAATCCGAGGATTAAATTCCCTGCACTTTTTCTATTTCAAGTACTCAGAGATAGAATAAGCATGATTAATCAGTGACTTTGTGTTTCGTGTTGTTAACTATTTCTAAATTGTACAGCCCTAATACTATAACTGAAATGTCTGTACCAAGCAGTTTGATCAAAAAGTCTTTTTTATTGCAAAAATTTTATTTACAAGGGAACGAAGAAAAAAAGGAAAGAAAATAAACAATACTGAAAATAAACTAGAATTTAACAATTATGAAGGTTTCTCCTTTTCACTAGGAACGTCTGGGGTCCTTCTCAGCTTCCTTAGCTTCATCAACTTTCTCTTGCGTAAGTGGTCTCCTCCTGAGCTGATCTCTCAGTCTTAATACTTCAGCTGCAGGTAGCCATTTCTCAGCATCCTTCAGTAGATCACTGATTATAGCGACCAGGAAGTTGATGGTGGATCTCATCATTGTTCTGCCATGACGAATGTGGATAATCTCCCCTTCAACATCCTGCAGCCTCATCTCTAGCTGATAAATCTTCTTCTCCACGTACGTTCCAAAGGCCTTGAGGGCTTCCTTGGTTTCTTTCCTTTCTTCAGAGTGCTTGAGGAGAAGTTTATTAAGCAGGAGTTCAGCTCTGTGGTTATGCAGAGAGTTAGAGAGTATCAAGGAGTTAGATGCTCTTCTGATTTCTCCCTTGACAGCTTGGAGTGTTGATGAATAGGAGGCAGCATTGGCTTCTTGGATGGTGGTCCTAATGGTGCTGAGTTGTTGCTCTCTTTCCTCCTTCTGCTGTTCCTGGAATTGGTTGAAGAATGAAGAGAGTTGGTTCAATCCGTCCCTGAGAGTTTTCAGCTCATCATTGGTGCTTGTCATGTCAAACTGGGGAACAGATTGCTTTGCTGGCAGCAGCTTTTCTATCCTCTTCCCTAGCATTTCAAATATCTCAGCAATCCCAATTTGTGATTTCTCTTTGTGGGGAGGGGAATTGCTGGAATGGAGGATGATTTCTGCTGGGTTTGCTGCTGACTGCTGCCAACATCCAGAGGTGCTTCAGGTGCTTGTTTGGTGGCAGCCTCTGGTGTTTTGGATGATGAGGGCATTGCTTCAGTGTGTTCCTCCATCAGTGGGGGGACTGCCATCCCTTCTTCCTCTGCTAAAGCTCTGGCTAGAGCTTCGTCCCCAGTGGTGTCAGGACGGTTAACAGGATACAAGATGGGGCCTCCCAAACTGATTTGCCTGGGGGCGGATGGCTTTTTCTTCTTTTTTAGGGGATTCCACAAGAATTCCCTTTCCTCTGTCATTTTTCTTCTGTGGCCGAGCCTCTTGCTCAGCCACTGTTGTTTCAGCAGCAGATGCTGCTTCTTTTTTCTGTTCTCTCCTCTCCTTGTTGTTGCACAGGAGAGGGCTGTGGTGTGATAGGTGTTGGTGGAAAGTGAGCAGGCGGTGATGGTGGAGACGGAACGTCAGAGAATGTGGAGTCTGAACTGCTTGGGGACGTCTCCTTGGCAGCTGGTTTAGATGCTGACTTCCTCCCATCCTTCAGCTTTTTTGCCAAAGGTGCATTGTCATCACTGCCCTCCTTTTTATCAGAGAGGGTGATGGGTTTCTCAGAGGATGCTCCCTCTGCCTTTTTGGTGCTGCTGAAGGCTCTCTTCAGCCTCTGACTCGAACGTTCCCCCTTTCTTGGGGGAGCTTTGGCAGGAGATTTCTTCTTGCCCTGCTTGCTATCAGTAGCAGCAGGGGCATCCTTCTTCACCTTGGTAGGAGGAAGGACAGTTATCCTTGTCGGAACGTGGGCAGAAGAGGGGGATTTTGAGAGTGACCTTTGTGGTTTTCTTCTGAGGGGCCACAGGAGCTTCCTCCTCATCATCACTGGTGGTGGTGCGTCTGAGGCTTTCAGGAATGGGCTGGGTGGTATCAATGTAGGTGCTTCTAAGACCATTCCAAGTCTTAGCATCAATGATAGAAGCTACCCTTGTTATATTATCATTGTGGGCTTCCACACCAGCTTTCAGGCAGAGTTTCGTGATGAGGCAGGGGAGGCAAACTGTGGTCTTTCTCATCTCCCTCTTCAAGCTGTTGTAAATGAGGGGCATTGCATCAAAAGGAGTTTTCTTCATGATGCAGTATATTTGGACTTGAAGTGCCCAACTGGCAGAGGCTTCATGAGTGGAGGGAGTATTGTTGGAATTGGCAAATAATATCCAGAATCTGGCTACGTCCCTCATGCTGCCTTTGCAGAGGGACCCTTTGTAGTAGACGGGGTTCCTGATGGCTACTGTATCCTTCAGGTCCCCCAGAAATTTGGATACTCCCCTACTGTCTATGTATTCCTGATATGGACAGTTAGGAACGGTGGGGAGGTAAAGTACCTCTTTAATGGCAGTGGGGGGGAAAATGACACTTGCTTTCCCCTCACTGTGACCTCATCAGTGGAGTCATCTTGAGGCAACCTCCTCGTCTGGTACAAGAATTCTCCTACTATGGAGACATTCATTTCTCGGTCATCAGTGACAAAACGAAGCCACTGAAGCTTGATAAGAGTTTCCTTCACGAATGGAGGCAGAACCAGTCTGTCCTGCTGCAAGGATATGTTCCTTTCCGGGTACAAATGGATGATGGATTCGGTGAGCTCAGGTTCTTGGTCACGGCTGGCCACCGGAGTCACCTTTATTGATAGCTTAGTCATCTTTTTAGCAGAAAGGGGGTTAGGGCACAATGCAGAGGGAAGGAAAGAAAGGTTCTGAGTTGAATGGAAGTAGTAAAGCTTGAAGAAAGGAAGGGCTGAGTTTAAATAGACAATGGAGAAGAAAATGAAGAGTTTTCTGGGATGTGGAGGTTGAGGACTGGAGGTTGAAGAGGTAGTGGAATGGGGACGTTACAGCACGAGAGGTTAGACGTTAGTGGGCTGTAACTTGTAACAGCCCGTTGTACACCGGTATTGTTAACATTAATTATGATATTAAGCGCAGTTACAATCACAGCAATTCATTTATAAAAATGCGAATAAACTTTTTCCGATTATTACGCGAGCGTTTAAAAAAATAAAAAGCCTAATAATTAAGAGTTGTGACCGTAACTGTAAACTCTTGCGGAATACTTATTTAAACTATTTCTATGTCTCACTTTACTTATTATAAGTTACTAAGGGTTCCCATAAACCCACTTAGCCAATTTCTCAAATTTACGTTTTTACCTTTCCGAACATGGTTCACTAATTAATTTTCTGCAAACTCACCGCTCACAACCAGACCTTCCTCTTGAGTTATATTTTTTTCTTACTTAATTCCCTTTCTAAAAGGCTATCACACGCTATAATCGGAGCTTGTTTGCTCCGGTTATCGCCGTTTGAAGTTAGATAAGCAAAACATCCAACCAACCTCAAAACAGCTCAAAACATCTCTCACTCCACGAATTACTGCAGCAAATCCACTAATCCAATTGCTCTCAAATGTTTTTATGATACAAACTAGACACCTCAACCTTCAATTTGATATATCATACGCTTAATTTGACTGAGAAACGAAGCGGGAATTAATTTCCCAAAAACTGCCAGAAACAGCCTTTGCATAAGAGGGTTATGGACAGTCTGTGTTCAACGACTCCTACAGGGCTGCATGCAACCCAGAATTTTCTCATATTTTAACACCATGTAGGGGACATCTCAAGCTTTAAAATTGCGTATGGCACGTTCCTATCGGACCTCTGTGGAGGGAGATATGTTCTCCCAAAGTTCGCCTAAAAACTGCCAATTTCCAGAAAATTCGCCAGAGTTTCCTTTGTTTTTCCAACATTTTCCAAATTTGTACAAGTGGTCTATGACCTCAAATGGTACCTAATAATCAGTGGGTGGCACACACAAGAACCAACAATGCCTTGGGGCTCTTACAACTCACAATATACAACAATTCCATATCATATACAGTAATATACATGCATAATCCATAACTCTATATATATCACATTAAAAGGTGGCTATGTGTCATAACTACAACATCCTACATCAACCTACATAAACATAATACATCACAGTGTACATATAAATACAACAGACTCCCAAAATAAGCAGGCAACATCTATGCTCAAATCTACTCATCTACCACGGGCCTCTTGCCCCGAGAACGATCGTCATCTGCTGCGATACCTGAAATATGTCCCCATAACGCGGGGTGAGAATGAATCTCAATAAACTTGGGGTTTATGGAGCAGTCTCCACCCAAGAGTCCACTTCCTGCAAGAAAATATCAAGTACCAAGACATAGATAACACCATATAATCCATATTAGAAACTCTGTATCATATATCTTTTCTGATAATTCTCATTTATTCTTATAACATACTTTCTTATTAATCTTAAGTATGTTCATGTCTTATGTATAAATAAGGCTTTCATCTTATATTCGTAATACCGTATCACATTCAATAGCATACTCATAATGATCAGAGAACTAAAGTTTCCTCGGCTATACCTTATGTATACTGTGATCATATCCATAATTGTTTCCTCTGTTCAGAAACCATAACTTACACTTCCAAGGCTTTATTTCATTGAAGATCATATCATATTAACTTATCATAACATAAATAATATCATATGCATGCACTATATGAATGCAACTACGCAAAGTATCAATATTAACAACAATTATATCCATACGGAAACCATAATTGCCACTGATCATGGCGAAACAAAAAGGCTGAGAAAACTTGTAACAACCCGTTACGTACCGGTATTGTTAACATTAATATGATATTAAGCGCAGTTACAATCACAGCGATTCATTTATAAAAATGCGAGTAAACTTTTTCCGATTATTACGCGAGTATTTAAAACAATAAAAGGCGTAATAATTAAAAGCTGTGATCGTAACTGTAAACTCTTGCGGAATATTTATTTAACTACTTTTTACAACTCACTTTACTTATTACAAGTTACTAAGGGGTTCCCATAAACCCACTTAGCCCATTACTCAATTTTACGCTTTTACCTCCTTGAACATGCTTCACTCATAAATTTTCTGCGAACACATCGCTCACAACCAGACCTTCTTTTCAAATTATGTTTTTGTCTTACTAAATTCCCTTTTCAACAAGCTATCACACGCTCAATTCAGAGCTCATTTGCTCCGGTTATCGCCGTTTGAAGTTGGATAAGCAAAATAGCCAACCAACCTCAAAACAGCTCTAAACATCTCTCACTCCACGAATTACTGCACTCAATCCACTCATTCAATTGCTCTCAAATTTTTACACCATAAACTAGACACCTCGATCTTCGATTTGATATATCATACGCTTAATTTGACTGAGAAACGAAGCGGGAATTAATTTCCCAAAACTGGACCAGAACAGCCCCTGCATCAGAGGTCCCTGGACAGTCCGAACTCAATCAATTCCACAGGGCTGCGTAAAACCCAGAATTGGCTCATATTTTAACACCATATAGGGGACATCTCAAGCTTCAAAATGGCGTATGGCACGTCCCTATCGGACATCTGTAGAGGGAGATATGCTCTCCCGAAGTTCACCTAAAATCTGCCAATTCTACAGAAAATTCGCCAGAATTTCCTTTGTTTTTCCAATAATCCCAAATTTGTAAAAGATCATTTAAGCCTCAAAGGTACCTAATAATCACATGATAATACAGTAATAATCCAATGGGTGGCACATACAAGGACCAACAACGCCTTGGGGCACTTACAACCCAATCCAGTTTATAGTTATTAGGCAGTTTATACTATAGAGCTCACATTATATTCCTTACTTGTTTCAATCACAAAGGTCTCATTTACATGTAGTTTCACAGTATAAGCATATAACCATAACTCTAACATAGGCCTAAAATCCTTCCATCTTAGTACATCATGCATCTCTTTTACATTTACAACATATACTTACATATTACAACTTACGACTTCAACTTCAAATTACCCTTTACAATATTACAACTTCAATTACAAATTTAAACATAAATTCAAATGATACAAACTACTAGACTTAGGCATGCCAACATGAACAATATGCCAAGTACTGAAAATGTTCCTCTATCACTCTGCGGGCCTCTTGCCCGCTGCTCCAACGCCACAGGTACATCCTGAAATAAATGCCCCGAGACGGGATGAGATATACGAATATATCTCAGTAACCCAGAGGTTCTGGAGAAAACTCCGCCCAATGGTTCACTTCGATGCATATAAGCAGAATAAAACAACCACTTTGAAAAAGGGATAAAGCAAGGGATTTAGAGAAACTGAGAAATATCGGAATACAAAATACGACGCTGCGGGATGGTAGCTACCAATACCACGCACGCCTTGGCATATATAAGCCTATGGGTCCACCCGAGGTGTGATCAAATCACTACCACCCTGGTACCCATTCCATCGGGTCCACCCAAGGTGTGATCTAATCACTACCACCCCGGTACCCATTCCATCGGGTATAATCCAAGGTGTGATCAATCACTACCACCAAGGTACCCATTCCATCGGGTATAATCCAAGGTGTGATCAATCACTACCACCAAGGTACCCATTCCATCCATAACACCTGAGACATTCCTAGTGTGCTCTTATCCGGATCACACACTATGACCCACGGTCAACTGGAACTCCCTCTCGGAGACCTATCCAGCGGAAGTCTGAAACTGCCCGAAGGCTAAAAACTGTCTACTGGCCAGAGACTCGGTACATAAGTACCCACTGTGATATATGCCTGCATGCCAATGTTGTTCTACTCTACTCATACACACTTCCTACCGTTGCCATCAACTGGCAAGGTGGAACAGAAAAGGGGAACAAGCCCCAGTACCAAGAGGTTACCTTAAATATTTTTCTCACAAGCTCCGCAACAGCTTATCCCTCAATTTGGTACACAGCAGAATGCCTACACAGAGGACATTCCCAATCACTCATAGTTCAACCAACACATGCTAATTTACAATTATACATGCATTGAACCAATTACTTACCTCAATCCACTTGGTCCAGGACCAAGGGCAACTCCCTGATTCAAAGTTCGGGATTCAAGTTGACGTACGGCAACCTATACAATCACGTACAGCCATCAGTACGCGTCAAATAACGTCAAAACGCAAAATTCACAAAATCCTCCCTTTCCTCCTTGAAGGTTCGGCCAAATGAGTGTTAAATTGAGATTTATTTTTCTAAATTTTCTTTCTCATTTTATTGTGCTTCATTAGGTTGCCAAGAGGCCAATTCAATTTCCGTTTCGCCATTTTACGTCTTTTAAGCATCGTTTCGCTAAATAGTTCACTCTATGTCAATTCAACACTCAACACTCCCAATTATTTTTCTATAGGTTTTCCAACCTTGCAACCACCACACAACCCATCTAAGTATCATATAAGGGATTTATTAATCTCCTTCAATAGAAGATAACTTACCTCATGCATAGAAACAAGTTATGTGCGTCCCACCATTTTTTAAAAATAAAAAAAATAAAAAAAGAATGGCACAACTTTTTATGTTTCACTAACATGAGATAGTTGTCTTCTATAAAAGGAGATAATTTAAACCCATCATATAATTACACAACACATCATCCAATTAATTTTTCAACATCAATTCCCCTCTTTTTCACTTAATGGCCGAATTGCAACCTATGGTACTCCAAGGGGTTTTCAATCAATTTTAAACCTTTCCCACCTCATACAATCCTATTATATCATCATATAATCATACAACAACTCATTAATTAATTCCAAACAAAATTCCAAACTTCAAAGTCATGATCACCAAAATTCTTCTAAGTTAAAATTCAACATTTTTCACCTAAAATTTTCATTGCAATTCTAGCTTTAATACGTCATTCTAAGGCATTATCATCTAATACACATTTTCTAATTGAGCTCTCTAACACAACATATCATCAATCAAAGCTTTAGGTTTCCAAAAATTCAATCACAATTAAACCATGGAAATGGGATGGAAACATATTCACAACAAAGGCTAGAAGCTAACCCAAGACTCCTCCAAGCAATGGAAGATCAAAAGCTCCATGAACATCCAATTTTCTTCAAATTTTCGGATCTGATTTTTGCCAAATGCTCCACGAAGAGGCGATTTCAAGGCTTAAGAGTGGTACCAATGTGTTTAGAAGGTCTTTTCCAACAAATTTCAACACAAATTTTGTTGGATTTGGTGGACAAATGAGTGATTTGTGAAGAAAAGAAAATCAAGAAGAAATGGCCATGGGGAAGGCTGTTCCAGCGTGAAGAAGGAGGGGAGGAGAGAGAAAGTGTGAAGAAAAGGTGAGTTTGACTCACTTAAGTCACAGGCGGGTCCCACACGCGTCTTAACTTTAATCAATCATCTAATTTCAACCACAAATTCATGACCTACATATTTTTCTTGTTCATGTCATATTTTTGTTTCCTAAAAATACTAATAAAATTTTCACGCTTATCGGTACAATTATACCGCAGTATTTTTACACCGGAAAATCACTATTCATCAATTTTTTTCCAAAATGACTTAATTCCATCAAATTTTATCAAAATCATATTTCCTAACTCAACAAACCATTTATAAATCATATTTGAAACCTAGAGCTCAAAATTCAACTGGCACGTTTTACGGTGCAATCATACCGCGATATATTTACCCGCGAAAAACACTATTCACTGATTTTTCTGAAACTTGCCTGTCCACTTAATTTTTCGTTCTGAATCCATTTCCAGGGTTATTTTTATCATCTGAGACCTTCTACTCAATTTTTTTATCTTCCTAGGGTTGCGCGTTGGCTAATTACCGTTTTGCCCTTTCTTTGTATTTTAGTCTAATCTTCAGGATTTTTCACTAATCCTTCACTTAATTACTCACTTAATATTTTAATATTTGATTTAGAAATGTGAGGTGTTATAAAACTCCTAAACCGAAAGCTTACCTGTCACCTTTTTCCTGCTGCTAACTTGCTATTTAATACACCGTAACTTGGTTGTCTACAAGTTGTTCCTCCACCTACTTCGTCTGATTAAACTCTGTTACCGTACATATAAAAGTACCATTAATTTCCAATGAAATATACATTACTTGAAATCCGAATAATTATATTTCACATGTTAATTTCATAACCAACTTGACAACTTTATTTCCCTTGACAGTTCATGCCATCCCATAAGTTTACAACGTAACTTATACTTCATAACTTAGACTCCCAACTAGTTAATTAATTTACTAATTTATAGTTAACATTTCATACACTTTTAACAAAGCTTCACGTATCTTAAACCATTTGAATCATACTTACTTATTCTAGAAAAATGCTATAAATCAATCACTTGAATTAGAAACACCCAATCTATGCCCATTCTTTCCTTCATGGCCGAACTCAATATATAAACATATATACAATTCTTTTGTTGCCATACTTAACCAATTAACTTGATTCTCATACAAATATGTATTACATAAAATTTCTGTTAACTTCACATAACTAACATCATAATATTGAACCTCACATAACCTAAAAAAAACATCTTCAATGATCATATACATATATATTTTCCTTTAATCTTGACAAAGTCCTTACCACCCTTCGTTGTGTAATTGTAACTACTCCAAGTTACTTTAGATTATATTTAACTTTTCTTTCTTTTTTCTTTTTTTAACACAACCACCACTTATTAACCTAATCTTAACTCATTAGGTTATGCCTTCACTTAACATACTATACTCATAATCCAATTATAAAATCATTACTAATAATCAACATTGATGTCTTTCAAGCATCAACTTAATCACCAGTATCTTACTTAACAGATTTGACATAAAATAGGTCGAATGACCTTTTCACCAATTAAACCATATTCCATCTTGATTTATTATATCAAGTGGACCCTAAACTACACTAAAACAACAACACTCACATTCATGCCATCCATTATCAACTACATCGAGAATTTAAAGTGGAATTATATATGATAAAGACAAGAATCAAACCCATATCATAACTAACGTGAATAGAAGATCAGCTGTGTCAATTCTTATTGACAAGTATACTATTATTTTCTTCTTTGGCTTCCCCAACTTTATAACAAATAGTATATCCAAAGCACCAAATTGATTAGCTTCCTATTACACCTACTTTTTTTTTACGTGTCCTCTTTCTACTTATTAAAAATTACACTTGGAAGTCTTCTCAACTATTTTTGAAAGCACAAGTAATAAATAATCATCTGAGCTAACAACCAAATTGCATCTTTCTTTCTTTTTCAATAATGCGGCTTTTGAAGCACCTAATTAACTTTCTAGTTGCAAGTTCTGTTTTTTTTTTCCTTTCCTATCATTATAGATTACTTTGTTCATCAACCATATATGTTCCAAACATCTTTGAAACATATTTTTCAAGACTTAGAGATTTACCCCTCCTATTTTACCACTCATGGCCGAATGAGCTATACAAAGGGGTATATGAATTTTCTTTCAACCTTCACTTAATATATATTAAACCAATAATCATTTGGTCCATTTAAATCATAGTTCCATTTATGCATTTTAACAAACACTTAGTCTGCACTATTCTCCCTCACTTGGCTGATTAGGTCTTTGTACGTATATCAAATCCTTTTACTCATTCTAAGCATTTCCATGTTTAGTTTAACATAGAATCCACAAACAACCAATAACCATGCACAAAACCCCTTAAATAATTATGATATCATGCATCCATAATCAGCCCTCATCATAGAAAACACTTGCTTATAACAAAATTTCCAGCCATTATAATTTAGGTGTATTACCTTAAATAGCTTCACTTGAACATAAACAGCATATTCCAACTTAAGGACTTGAAGAAAACCCAACTTCTACACCTTGGATGAACAGTACCAGCCCGCTTTAGAGAAGGCTAACTCAAGATATAAAACTTTCCAAGGTGAAAAGAATGGAGATTTAGGATTACAAGACGTAAAGCTATAAGTTTTGTATGATAGAATTTTACTAGTTTTGCCTAAATCTTCAAGAACTTCCTTGCCCTTTTTCCTTAGCAAGCTTCGGCCTTCATGAGAAGAAAGGAAAGAAAAGATGAGCGTGAGAGACCAATCCCAAGGGGCTGCCGACTTGTAACCTTTATGCTTAAATTCTATTGGTTACCTAATTGACTTCTTAACATGCTTAAGAAAGAAAGTGACGCGGGATATGTGAGGCACACACCATCAACCGACTTTTGGAAGAAAAAAAAAGGAAAGATCATGTAACTTACATATTCACCTAATTGACTTTTCAACCTATACTTCCATTGGCTGACTTAAAAGCAAGAAAAATAACAACTAACGTAAATTTTGAAATCAAAAGAAAGTTATACCCACTTTGATGTTACAATTAACCAAGTGACTATGTTAGTTTACTTAATCAACTTTGTAACTTTTAAATTAAATGTTATAGGTTCATTTTTAATACATCTTTTACTTAATTTTAATTTATTAATCTAATCATCATTTAATTAATTTTAAGATATTTTGAAGTCACTAATTTTTCTAAACTATTTAATTATACATTCTAATCCATGTTTAGGCTTATTTTGTCTAATTACCAAAATAACTCTAACTTACACCATCATGACATTGATATTTTTAATCATATCTAATAATTATTTTTGGATCCATTAGACTATATTCTCTTATTATTTATCACATTAGTCTATCAATTTAACTCTCACAATTTCATTGCATAAGTATTTAATCTAGTTAACCACCTAATTAATTCATTTCCCTTAATTTACTAATGAGGGTTGTTATATAACTGATGATGATGATGGTCAGAGATGGAACGATTTTAGGTTACAACGTGGCAATAGAGTGTAGAAGATGTGCAAATTGCTGGATGTGACAGTGTTTGTTGATGATTAGCCGTTCTTTGCAGTTCTTCCCATGCCTTGCTTTCTTCTTTGGCCAATGAGAACTCTTGACTCTCTGCTCTTCACATTTCCTGGTGCTTAGTTGGTGCACCGCCTCTGCTTTTCGAAGACTTTGTGATATGATCCCCAATAGGAATGGAGGAATGGATCTACTAGGAATGGAATTCTAACCCCAAATTCATCCACCAACACGACCTGTTAAGAATAGAGCGTATCTCACGCTACAGACCTCGGATTTGGGTGATTCCAAAACGAGGTGAAAGATGGCTTCCTGAATCACGATTTTGGCACAAGAATCACCGAAAAAGGATAAGGAATTCGAGAGATATGAATCCAAGATAATATAGAACGAAATTGGAGTTTAAGGATTATAGGTAGGCGCCACAATTCGAAAGAATTGATAAGCCCAAGAACGCCACAAGGATTGATGCCCTTGATAAGTTCAGAGATTCTCAAAAGAACCCAAGAGAACTAGTCTCACCAAAATAGGTTAACTTGATATTCCAAATCTGTCTTCAAAAGCCATGGTGTTCCCTTATATAGTGGGCAACAACCATATTGAGTTTAACCTAAAAGTACTTACACATAAAAGAAGATAGACAACCCAATAATCCAGCCCAATAAGCCTTATTACAAAAAGTTTAACTAAATATAAGAAAATAAAAAATTAAGTGCAGAATTTGGGCCAAGTAAAATAAAGCCTTCGTGCATATCCATTGAGGCTTATTCTTCAAGGTCTTCAATTTTAATTAAGTGTATCATTTTGGGCTCTTCTTCCTTTAGACTTGGGCTTGTCTCAAGTAAAGTGGTCACCAAGAGATTTAGAGCCTCTTTAGCCTTTTTAGCTTTTGCTCTTGTCATTGGGCCTCCAAGACCTTGTATGTCCTCCAAGTTTATTGTCTTGGTCATGCCACCTCCTATGTCCTCATCATTCCCTCCTTCTTTAGAAGAATTTGTCCTCAAATTGTAATCCTCGTCTCCTGCATCAAAAAGTCCTCAAAAGTAGCACTTACATACCCACCAGGAAGGTCTATTTTGTAGGCATTATCATTAGAAGCAATTTGTCCCTCAAATTCACCTGTAATCCTGCTTAGCATAGCTCTCCACCTTTTTCTCAATGTTTGCTTTTACCCTTTCATGTAGTTTTCGCACATATTCAGCCTTACTCTTACCATTCCATAATGTCCTCCAAAAATGGCTTAAGAATTTAGTATCACGATCAGAGACAATGCTTCTTGGAAGTCCATGGAGTCTTACCACTTCCTTGAAGAACAAATCAGCAATATGGATTGCATCATCAACTTTTTTGCACGGAATAAAATGTGCCATCTTAGAAAACCTGTCCACCACAACAAAAATAGAATCTTTACCATTTTTAGACCGAGGTAGTCCTAACACAAAATCCATAGAAATATCAATCCAAGGGCAATCTGGAATAGGTAAAGGAGTATACAACCCATGAGGCAATAATTTAGACTTAGATTGCTTACATACAATGCATCTTTCACACAATTTATGTACATCACGCTTCATGTGTGGCCAATAAAAATGTTCATGCAGCATGTCTAGAGTCTTTTGGATTCCAAAATGTCCCATTAATCCC